>NW_004444080.1:4919106-4988295 GCF_000243295.1 Trichechus manatus latirostris
CTCTGCAGCCCCTCAGGAAGAAGCAAAGATGGCGCACAGAGCCAGGTATTTGAGTGAAAGGAGGGGGAGGTGGTGAGAGGTAAGGAAGAAATCAAAGAAGCAGAAAACAGCAACACCAGCAGCCAACTAATGGCACTCAGAGAGCCGGCGCATTTGGCTGTGTGGAATCCAAGCACCCAGTGCTTCCTGGACAAGAGATTGTGGCCACAGGAAGCAGAGGTGGCCGAGTGGGGTGAAGAAGGGTGGGGGGCGTGAAAGCATATATCGCAAATTACCGGTTGTTTTGTCTCCCACTGAAAGCTCCGTGAAGCTGCTTTCTTGTACTCCCTGTTTGCTGGTCTCTGATAGGAGTCCAAGATGGTGGATCCGTGCTGCGTTAGCTAATATGGGACCTCTGCATGAATCTCTCCTCGTTCTCCCTTCTCTGTCAGTTTTCTCACTCCATTTGGTGCTTGGCTGAGTTCTTTATCTCTTCATTTGATGTTTTAGGGTTTCAGGATTGTTGTTTTCTCTGTTCACCTTAGTTTTTTGAATCTTTGCTGTGGAGGGACAGGGTGGTACTTCTGTCTAGAGTGCCGTTTTGCCAGAAGTCACTTTCCATTTCTTTTGGCCTTCATGTCAACTATCATTTTGAGGTTCTACATGATTGGGAGTTGGTCCCAATCTGTTAATTCTGATCATTTGAGGATTTCTTTAACCTCTAGTATTATTTACATTGTTCTGCAAAATGCTTATTCCACAAATATCCTCTTTGCTAATGGTGAAAATCTTCAATATGTCTGATGTATATTCAGTATCTATATTCAGTGGCTGCAACAATGAACTCAAGCATAACAATGATTGTGAGGATGGTCAGGACCAGGCAGTGTTTCGTTCTGTTGTACATAGGGTCACTATGAGTCAGAACTGACTCGGTGGCATCCAACAATAACAAAAACAACATAGTAAGCATCATTCTAACCATTAATAAACTGTTATAACTCTGAATCTAGCTACTCCTTATCGAATCATTCTATTTTTCATGGTCTTAGAGGACACTATGATGTCCCAAGCAAGCTCTTCTTGACTGAGTCTGCTGTGTTAGCTGCTAGAAGCTCACAGCTACCTCATTTTCCAGAAAATTGCCCTTGGCTGATGGGAACCACCTAGGTAAGGAATTTACATCCAAGGAAGTGGTCTACAGCCCATAACTAATGACTAGTAGAAAGTTTTTTTTGGCATTTCTCAAGCTGAAAGAATTGAAAAAATTCAAGCCTCGAGCTGCAATATTAAAGGATTCTATGGGCAAAATGGAAACCCTGATGGCGTAGTAGTTAAGACCTACAGCTGCTAAGCAAAAGATTGGCAGTTCAGATCCACCAGGTGCTCCTTGGAAACTCTACGGAGCAGCTCTCCTCTGTCCTATAGGGTTGCTATGAGTTGGATTTGACTTGACAGCAGTGGGTCTTTTTAATGGGCAAAACATTGAACAATGCAGGAAGCATCTAAAGAAGATGGAAGGAAGACACAGAGTCACTGTACCAAAGAGAAATGGTCGACATTCAACCATTTCAGGAGGTAGCATGTGATCAAGAGCTGATGGTATTGAAGGAAGAAACCCAAGCTCCACTGAAGGCATTGGTGAAAAACAAGGCTCCAGTAATTGACAGAATACCAATTGAGATGTTTCAACAAATGGCTGCAATGCTGGAAGCACTCAGTCGCTTATGCCAAGAAACTTGGAAGACATCTACCTGGCCAAACAACTTGAAGAGATCCATATTTGTGCCCATTCCAAAGTAAGGTG
Source organism: Trichechus manatus latirostris (assembly GCF_000243295.1). NCBI lineage: Eukaryota > Metazoa > Chordata > Mammalia > Sirenia > Trichechidae > Trichechus > Trichechus manatus. The sequence continues at coordinate 4,920,893 of NW_004444080.1, forward strand.
ATCCAAAAGAATGTGGAAATTATTGAACAATATCATTAATATCACACGCAAGTAAAATTTTGTTGAAGATAATTCAAAAACAGTTGCAGCAGTACACTGACAGGGAACTGCCAGAAATTCAAGCTGGATTCGGAAGAGGACATGTAACGAGGGGTATCATTGCTGATGTCAGATGGATCTTGGCTGAAAGCAGAGAATACCAGAAAAATGTTTACCTGTGGTTTATTGACTATGCAAAGGTATTCGACTGTGTGGATCATAACAAATTGCGAAGAATGGGAATTCTGGAACACTTAATTGTGCTCATGCAAGTAGACCAAAAGAAAGTCATTCAAACAGAACAAGGGGATAATGCGTAGTTTAAAATCATGAAAAGTTTGCATCATGGTTGTATCTTTTCACTATACTTATTCAGTCTGTATGCTGAGAAAATAATCCGAGAAGCCAGACTACATGAAGAAGAAAGCAGCTTTAGGATTGGAGGAAGACTCATTAACAATGTGCGATATACAGATGACACAAGCTTGCTTGCTGAAAGTGAAGAGGACATGAAGACTACAGCCTTCAGTATGAATTACACCTCAACATAAAGAAAACAAAAATCCTCACAACAAGATCAGTAAGCAACATCGTGATAAATGGAGAAAATATTGAAGTTGTCAAGGATTTCATCGTACTTGGATCCATAATCAACGCCCCAAAAATCAGCAGTCAAGAAATCAAAGTATGTATTGCATTGGGCAAATCTGTTGCAACAGACCTCTCTAAAGAGTTAAAAAGCAAAGATGTCACTTTGAGGACTAAAGTTAGCCTGACCCAAGCCATGGTGTTTTCAATCACCTCACATACATGTGAAAGTTGGACAATGAATAAGGAAAACCTAAGAATTGATGCATTTGAATTATGGTGTTGAAGAAGAAAATGAATGTACCATGGACTGCCACAAGAACAAACAAATCTGACTTGGAAGAAATACAGCCAGAATGCTCCTTAGAAGGGAGGATGGTGAGACTTCGTCTCATATACTTTGTACATGTTATCAGGAAGGACTATTCCCTGGAGAAGGGCATCGTGCTTGGTAAGATAGAGGGTCAGTGAAAAAGAGAAATATCCTGAATGAGATGGATTGACACGGTGGTTGCAACAGCGGACTCAAACATAGCTATGATTGTGAGGATGGTGCAGGACTGCGTAGTGTTTCATTTTATTGTACATAGAGTCACTATAAGTTGGAACTGACTCAGTGGCACCTAATAACCACAATTGGGAATAAGTTAAAAAAGGCCAGGTCTTTTTTTCTCAAGGGGAGGAAAGAGGTGCTGTTTTTGCTCCAGAGTTCTCCCTTGTGGCCGAGGGCAGTGTAAGACTTTTCCTGAGACCACATTCTTGCTCATCTCTTTTCCTTTCCTATTCTGCTTCACTCTTTCCCTTTAGAGGTTTCCCTTTAGCACTTCCTCAGTAAATCATGTGCACCTGTATCTTTTTCTCAAGTACTGCTTCTAGGAAAATGTTCCTGTCCAAACCCATCAACTCTTCCACTATGTCTACCAAAATTGATGCTAACAAACTCAAAACCATTGAATTATTAAAGGGTAATATGTAGATGCTTTATATTTAAAGCATAAAGTAAGATGCCTTCAGACAACTGAAACACTTTGCTAGCATGGTAGCATCAAATATTGATTAAATTTTCACAATTAATGAACTATTCTGTTTTTAACAATACGCAATTCGTGCCCATGCTAAGAGGTTTTGCTACTCAAATGAATAACATATTTAATATTAAATTAAATAATGTGGACACCCACAACCCATTGCTGTCGAGTTGATTCTGACTCATAGTGACCCTATAGGACAGAGTAGACCTGTCCCATCAGGATTCCAAGGAGTGGCTGGTGGATTCAGACTGCCAACTTTTTGGATAGTAGATGAACGCTTAAGAACTGTGCCACCAGGGCTCCAATATGGATACAGATGTATATATAGAGAACTATTTATAAATATGTGTACATATATTGGCTCATATACACACATATATTTCCTTGCTCTGTAAGATAGTTGAGAGTGCATAGAAACCCCACCACCCCAGCAGCAATATGTAAACTTAGTGCCCAGAATTTAGTTTCTAATACCATTTTCCAATGAAAGGAACCAGGGCTTCTTGGAGAAATGGCTGATTCTTGGTCTGAGGCAGGAAATATGCAGGATGAGCCTGAAGCATCTTGTAGTGCCAAAAATAAGAAAACAAAGCAACAACAACAAATCAATGATTGAGGTGTGTTAAAGCAGCACAGGAATCAAGTGTAATAGCTCCCTGTGGCCAAAGCTGGAACAATTTGAGCAATGAAATAAATAAAGTAGTATTGTATTATAAGCTCAGTATATAAAATAAATATCCTTTAAAAACCTATTGCTGACAAGTTGGTTCCCCCTCATAGTGACCCTATAAGACAGAGTAGAACTGCTCATAGGGTTTCTAAGGAGCAGTTGGGGGATTCAAACTGCTGACCTTTTAGTTAGCAGCCAGATGCTTAACCATCATGCCACCAGGGCTCCAAATATCCATTAAACCATATTAATATAAAAAAAATTGGATAAATAAATAAATGGGAGAGGATAGACAAATCTCCTGTGCAGAAGAATTCCAAATATTTTAGGTAAATTCTCCATCCTTAAGGAAGTAGAGCATAACTCCCTACCTCTTAAGTATGGGCTAAGCATAGTGATTTCTTTCCAAAGAGTATATTATAGGAAGAGAAGAAAAAAGAGTAAGTTTACAGTGGAAAATCCTAACAAACTCCAGGTGATCAAGAATAAAATCAGCAGCGATAAGTTATTGATAGTATGTATCCTTTATCTGATGTGATGAGAATGACACTTTACCACTTCTTCCACAAAATCTATAACCCCAGTGCAATAAGAAAAACATCACACACATTCAAATTAAGGGACATATTAAGAGATATCTGACTCCTCAAAACTGTCAAGGTCATCAAAAAAAAAAAAAAAAGGAAAATCTGAGAAACTGTCACAAGCAAGAAGAGCCTAAGAAAACATGACGACAAAATCTATCCTGGATGAGATCTGGGAACAGAAAAAGGACATCAGGCAAATATTAAAGAAATATGAAAAAAGGAACAACTGTAGTTAAAATAATGTATCAGTATTGATTCATTAACTGTGACATATGGGCAAAACTAACGTAAGATGATAATTCTAGGGGAAACTGGGTGCAGGGTACATGGGAAGTCTCTGCACGATCATGTTGTTGTTATGTGCCATTGAATCAGTTCTGACTCATAGCTACCGTATAGGATAGATTACAACTGCCCCATAGTGTTTCCTAGGCTGTAATTTTTATAGAAATAGATCGCCAGATCTTTTCTCCCTTGGAGCCGCTGGTGGGTTAGAACCACTTACATTTCAATTACCAGACAAGTGCTTAACCATTGAGTTACCAGGCCTGCTTTGTACTCTCATAGCTACTTTTAAATAAATCTAACATTTTTTAAATAGACAGTTTATTTGAAAAGTAAAAAAATAATAATTTAGAATTGCAACTTTATAATTCTACTGTTCAAGGCTTTTTAAATTAAAAAAAAAAAAAAGCTTAATTCACCATAGAACAGCTTGAATACCATTCTGAGACCAGACCCTGGTTGTCACAGAGAAAAATATATTGAAGCTTCTAATAGAATCTTAAAGCTTTTGAAGTTACAGTATTGTTGGCTTTAACAATATTCAATGAATTTTCCATCAAAGTGAAATTATTAATGACTTTAACAATGCGTTGGCATCCTCTTTCACATTATTTCCAATGTTAAGGCAACAAAATATTTATTATGGTGTCACAACAAAGTCATAACATTCTATGAGCACAGACATTTTTCAACGATTTTTAACTTCTCTTACTTAAATATTTTATTGAGTTTCATAGGGAATAGACTTTGGTGGGATGCAAACTAATATTTATTGAGCATTTATGTTCCATGCATTAACTACTCAAGGGACTCACATCTATTATCCAGTTCCTTCTTCACCGCAACCTAAGAGCTGCATAGTTTACCATATTTTAAAGAAGGAGAGAAACCCACTGAATATAAGGCAGGCCAACTGAGATGTAAACTACTGATTAAAGGTAGATGCTTCATTTCATCTGAGAACTCTATCCCCAGCACCCAGAACAGTGGCAGGAAAATAGAAGATCCTCATTAGATATGTATTGAATGAATGAATGAGAATCAATTACCCTGTCAGAATGACACAATTACTTTAGGATAGAATCAGGATGAAATGCAAAGTTCTTACTGTTGCCTGTAAGGCCTTATCATGAGTCTATCTATGGTAAGATGGCTCTAGGCTGCCCTGAAAGAGATGCCCTAAAGAAAAAATGTGTTGCTAAGAGTTCTTTCTCAGTGCAGTGCCTTAAATATAAAGAAAGAAATCAAATTAAATTAAAAAAAAATTGCCATGGAGTTGATTCTGACAAATAACAACACAATAGGACCAAGGAGAACTGCCCCATAGTGTGTTGAAGGTTGTAAATCTTTATAGTTGCCACATCTTTCTCCACCAGACCACTGACCTTTTCGCTGGCAGCCAGGCGCTTTAACACTGCACCACCAGGGCTCCTTGTTTTAAACATTCTTGTTGTTAGGTGCCTATGAGTTGTTTCCAACTCATAGTGACCCTATGTACAACAGAACGAAACATTGCCTGGTCCTGCACTATCCTCAAACTGTTGCTATGTTTGAACCCATTGCTGCAGCCACAATGTGAATCCGTTTCATTGAGGTTCTTCCTCTTTTTCACTGACCCTCTTCTTTACCAAGCATGATGTCCCTCTCCAGGGACTGGTTCCTCCTGATAACATGTCCAAAGTACATGAGACAAAAAGTCTCACCATCCTCCCTTCTAAGGAGATTCTGGCTATACTTCTTTCAAGACAGATTTGTTCATTTTTCTGGCAGTCCTTGGGTATATTCAACATTCTTTGTCGGCACCGTAATTCAAAGGCATCAATTCTTCTTCTGTCTTCCTTATTCATTGTCCAGCTTTTGCATGCGTATGAGGCAATTGAAAATACCATGGCTTGGGTCAGGCACACCTTAGTCCTCAAAGAGACATCTTTGCTTTCTTTCTTTTTTTTTTTTTTTTGCAGCAGATTTGCCCAACGCAATATGTCGTTTGGTAGCTTGACTGCTGCTTCCATGGGCATAGATTGTGGATCCAAGTGAAATGAAATTCTTGACAACTTCAATATTTTCCCTGTTTATCACAATGATGTTGCTTACTGGTCCAGTTGTGAGGATTTTTGTTTTCTTTATATTGACGTGTCATCAATACTGAAGACTGTAGTTTTTTATCTTAAACACAGTCTTAAATGTCCAAAAACCAAATCAAACCCACTGCTGTCAAGTCGATTCCAACTCATAGTGACTCTTTAGGGTTCCCAAGGCTGTAAATCTCTATGGAAGCAGACTGCCACATTTTTCTCCTGCAGAGCCACTGGTAGTTTTGAACCACCAACCTTTTGGTTAGCAGTCTAACACTTTAACCACCTTGCCACCAGGACTCCTTAGCCTTAAACATAGAAGGTATTAAATCGTTGAATCTCCGATGAACTCATTAATGGGCCACAAATAAAAGATAAATTTAGGCAAATTTGAAAATGTTGTAAGATTCTCTTAGAATATACTCATTAACAAATTACTATGCTAATAGGAATTATGTAAAAGAAACTGTAATTTTATAATGTATGCAAACTCCTATTTTTCAGGAACTGATTAGATCCAGTCACTGCATGCTTTTATTACTTACAAGATTGTAAAGTTTTTATGTTAACTATAGCACAAGAAAAAAAAATAATAATAAAGCACTATGCTATCAAGTGACTTCATTTACAAATAGCTTTAAGAAAAACATAAAACCAAATGCAAATATATTTTGAAGCAATACTATATAATTACCAATGAATGCAAAGAGAAAATTTCACTACTGCACATCTAGTAGTGTAAAAAACTAAATTTCATCTGGAAAACCCATTTTACTAAACACTATATGGGAAGAGGGGTGGACTGTAAATACAGAGCCAAGATACAAGTGCCACAATAAATGGAATTTTCATTACTGTGAAATAACTGCTGTAGCACTTGCCTACTTTAAAAAACCATAGGAAAAATGCTTTTATAGCACTTAAAGTTAGTAAATTTTTAATTCCAAAAATTTCCCTTCATTTTTAAGAACATGTATCAAAGTCATTTTAAATAGACATTTGTATAAAAGTCATTACTTTGAAAATGATAATTTTCAATGACATCAGTGTTCTTATTTTATTTTTAGAATTAAGAACATTTATAAATTCAGAACATTTATTCTACTAAAACACATTAGGGCTGAATATGTGGGATAGGAGTAAAATTGGGAAGGAATGAACTAGGCCAAAATGAATATTATAATGCTCAGATCTGTCATGATTTTTTTTATACCTTTCTTTCCAATTATTTGTATCTTCCAAGAGGAGATTTCTTGCCTGACTTTTCTGGATTAAAAGCCAATATGGTCAGTTTCCACCCTCTGTTTATTGAAGGTGACCAGATGCTTTGAATTAATCAAGATGCTTCTACATGCTGAACTCCTGTTCAGTTAAAATTTCCATTGTTGGCAACAGACGAGCACAGAATACATGAAGCAAATCCTTCATACCCCATCATGCTTATGGAAATGAAAGAGACCTTTGTTTCCCCACCCTCACGTCTATTAATTTTGAGCCCATCAGCCCACAAGCAGAATCTGGTGACACTAAAAGGAAAATATTTTTGTCTATGATAGGCTAAAGGCAGAGAGAGAAGGAATCTTTTGGAAAAAAATATACATAGCTCACAATTTTGAAAATGATAGTGTATACACTAGATGACTGAATCCAAACCCAAAAATCTCAAAAAAAAAAAAAAATAGAGAGATGCATAAATTCAGCAAAAGTACATTGCATAGAGCTACGTATGCATTATAGGTAGAGGGTAGGAGGGATACACTTAGCAGTCATTCATTTCATGTGCTTATTGAGCAGCTACTCTGTATCAGACCTAATTGTGTATGAGGGGCTGGAGACTCCTAAGATTCCATACTCTCATCGAGTTCATGTTCTGGTGTGAAAATGTAAAAGACTAACAAGGGCTAGTCAATAGTAATTGACAGTAATAGTAAGTTTAACAACACCAATCTCAGATATAATAATAACTGCCATTTTTAGTATCTCCCCTATGTCAGACACTGTGGCATATTTTTCAACTTATTTGATTTTGCATCAAACATTGGAGACAAAATATTTGCAAATGAGAAAACTGAGGTGAAGAAAGATCAAATAATTTACCAGACTGGAAAAGTAGTAAGTGGTAGAGCTGGATATGAATCTTGGTCTGTCTTAGTCTAAAAGCCAGGCCTTTTAACTTTCTTACACTGCCTTTCAAAAATAGCCAGCAGTTTGAGTTGGAAAACAAACCCCCTCATAAAAAAGAAAAAACATTACGTTGCATTTCTAGAACTATAATATCTAGAGGGGAAATGTTGTTGTTGTGTGCCGTCAAGTCGACTCCAACTCATAGTGACCCTATAGGACAAATTAGAACTGCCCCATATGGTTTCCTAGACCGTAATCAATGGAACAGATCACCAGGTCTTTTCTCCTGTGGAGTAGCTGGTGGGTTTGAACTGCTGACCTTTCCGTTAGAAGCCCAGAGCTTACTCATTGCCAACAGTGTTCCTTAGATATACACTAAGCGCCTGGATAGCATTGGGATTAATAGCAAAAATTCTGGAGCCAGACATTCTGAGTAAAATCCTAATTCTGCCACTAACTAGCTTTGTGGCAGCTGGACCAATTACTTAATCATTATCTGCCTCAATTTTCTCATGTAGAAAGGGAATTATTATAGTACCTACGTCTTAGTTTTCTTCTGGACATAAAACGAAAACAATGCCTAACTGTATAAGCAGTCAATAAATATTAGCTGTTGTTACAGTTATTAATCTGTACTCTCTGGTCTGATCAGAACAAACCTGTAGCAGGCCCTTCACTTTTAATGAAATCTGTTAACAACCCATCTATTTCTCCCTGCAAATAATCCTGCATTTCCTCCACTTCTCATAAATATTTGTCATTTGTCTATTTATCTCTTTCTCATTCATTTCAATGGCTGCTATATACCGTTTAATTTTCCATCCTTATCCCTCTCCTGTTAACTTTCTTTAATCTCTGTATCTTCACTTTTCTTCATTTTCTCTGTTTAAAAGTTTTTATTAACATTATAATTTTTATATAACTTATTTCCTTACGTTGACCATACACTACAACTCCTGCTGCTCAGTCAGTATTTTACATCGCTCTGTAAACTGGTACTTTCTTCCTTTTTTTGGAGGTTTCAGTGCAGCACCTAACACAATGTTGTACAGATAGGCAAGTGTATCAGTCAATGTTCTACCAGAAAAACAGAATAGGTAGACTATATATATATATATATATGAATGTATTTAAAAGATTTTTTTCAAGGAACCGGCTTACATGATTGTCAGCAGACTAGAAACTCTTGGGCAGGAGCTGAAGTTACAGTCCTCAGGTGAAATTTCTTCCTCTTCAGGGAAATCTCAGCTTTTCTCTTAATGCCTTTCAACTGATTGGATGGGGACACTTAGACTATTGAGGATAAGCTCCTTTGACTTAAAGTCAATGCATTGTAGTTGTTAATCACATCCACCAAATAACTCACAGCAACACCTAGATTAATGTTTAATTGAATAGCTGGGTGCAACAGTCTAGTTAAATTGACACATAAAAATAATTATCACAGCAAGCAATGCAGATCTGTTGATTAGGTGAGGGAGTTAGAGTATTATAACTTATCTACCACCCTTTTGTAATTTTCCATTCTCTATTCTGAACAGTAAGTAGAAAGGTGGGGAAGAATAAACTTTCCTCTATTTACAACTTTTTTTTCATTTTATCTTTTGGATTCAGCCTTTTCTTGCAAATGCCTTATCAGATATCATGTATCATATCACATATCTTTTTTTCTTATTCTAGGAAACATTCTATTTGATTTGTATGAACTCCTTCTATCTTCAAATCTATCTTTCACAGTTCTTTGAACACATTACACATGCACATGAACATTTTCTGAGCTGTAATATATGCCAAGGTGGAGTGGGTTCTTCTGACCACTACGTTGTTATAAACAAAACTCACACCGTAATTTTCCCTCAAATGACATCACGGCATTTTGTATCCAAGGCATGAATATCTTTGGATAAGGGAGGCAACCAGGAGTGAAAATAGATGTAGGAAAATTATATATCATACATTGTAAGATTTGTACTCAGCATATTTTGAGCCAACATCTGCTTCCTAGATGTAGTCACACAATCTCTAAGTATCTTTAATGGTTGGGTGTCTAAGCACAAAATACTTTGAAACAATTGATTTACAATCCCTGTTCTTTGAAATTCCATAGAAATGAATCATTTTTACTTCAGATTTGATAAAAAGATTATGTTTACTTTCAAAATGAAATGAAAACTAATTCAATATACCATCTAGATGACTTACACTAAACTTGAAATTATCTTTTTCCAAGGTCAACACCAAAACATTCTCTATAACTAAGGCCACTTATAATTATTAGTGCCAGCTATGGGCACTATTTCAGTAGAAAAGATGTTATCTGATGAGTTTAGCCATCACCTCAATACTATCCCAGGAAAATCATAAGGGAAACAAATACCCTTTACTGTCAAGTTGATGCTGACTCATACTGACCCTATAGGACAGAGTGGAACTGCCCCATAGGGTTTCCAAGGCTGTAAATCTTTGTGGAAGCAGACTGTCACATCTTTCTCTCATGGAGCAGCTGGTGAGTTTGAACTGTTGACTTTTTGGTTAGCAGCCTCGCTCTTAAACACTGAGCCGTCCTTAAACAAACAGAAGTGCCTCCCAAATATGCTGCTCACTGTCTCCTTCCTATTTAGTGTGATCCTGAGGCCTGAATCATCTCCCTTTGACCAGCATTTCTCAAACTTTAATATGTATATGAATTACTTTTATTCTGGAGGTCTAGGGTGGAACTGAGAGTCTGCATTTATTAAAAAGCCCTCAGGTGATGCCCAACATGCTGACCCATGGGCCACATTTTGAGTAGCACTGTTCTAGAAAATTAAGTGTAACTTGTACTTTGACAGCCTACCCATAATGATGTTATTTTATGATGGTATATGTCTTAGGCTGGGTTCTCTAGAGAAGCAAATCCAGTGAAGCCTATAAATATATATATAGAGAGATTTATATCAAGGAAATGGCTCGTGCAGTTGTAGAGGCTGGAATGTCCCAACACTGTGGGTCAGGATAGAGGCTTCCCTAATTCATGTAGCCACAGGGGCTGGTGAAGCCAAGATCACAGGTCAGAGATTAAGGCTTTTGCTCAGGGGCTGAAAAGATCAATGAATTCCAGGATGGGCCAGCAAGACCACAGATAAGCTGCTAGGTCAAACAGGAGCCCACTGCAGGATCCAGAGAGAGCAAAAGTCCAGATTCTTGCCAGAATGTCCACTTGTATTCGATTCAGGCCTGTCTTAGTCATCTAGTGCTGCTTTCACAGAAATACCACAAATGGATGGCTTTAACAAAGAGAAGTTTATTCTCTCACATGCTAGTAGGCTACAAGTCCAAATTTAGGGCTTCGGCTCCAGGGGAATGCTTTCTCCCTTGGCTCTGGAGGAAGGCCTGTGTCATCAATCTTCGCTTGGTCTGGGAGCTTCTCTGCTCAGGAACCTCAGGTCCAAAGGATGTGCTCTGCTCCTGGCATTGCTTTCTTGGTGGTATGAGGTTCCCATGAGTCTCTGCTCACTTCTCTCTTTTATATCTCAAAAGAGATTGGCTTAAGACACTATCCAATCTTATAAACCTCATCAGTATAACAGCCACTAATCCATCTCATTAGATCATAGTGATTGAATTTACAACACATAAGAAAATCACATCAGATTACAAAATGGTACGCAATAATACAATACTGGGAATCATGAACCGGCCAAGTTGACAGATATTTTTGGGGTCACAATTCAATCTATGACAAGGCCCCACGCCCGAGGAAACTCCCTTTCAACTGATTGGCTACTCACAGCAGATCTTATCATGGAGGTGATCACGTTATATTAAATCTCAACATGGAAGTGATCAAAACATCATACCACTGCCAGACCACTGCGAATCATGGTGCAGCCAAGTTGACACATAACCTTAACAATCACAAAACCAAAACCAAACACACTGCCGTGGAGTCGATTCCAACTCATAGCGACCCTATAGGACAGAGTAAAACTGCCTCATTGGGTTTCCAAGCAGTGGTTGGTGGATTCCAACTGCCAATCTTTGGTTAGCAGCCGAGCTCTTAACCACTGTGTCACCAGGGCTCCTTAATATGTATATCTGGAAGTATTTTAGAAATAGAAAAATCTTTAATGTATATACATTTATCAGATAAAATTTAGAAGCAAAATATCCTTAAATAGGAAAGCATTAAGTAATTGATAAAGTTTTCAGAAACATGAAAATCACTATGGGAAAACATCACAAGAATTTTATCGGAATATTAAAAGAGAAAAGTATTTGCTGGGAAATGGTACATACCTTGTTGAGACCATGATTTAATTCAGCTTTTTATTTGATAGCCACATCCTGCTGATGAGTATAATGTTTTTTATGAGTTTTTGGAGGACACTGAAAGAAGTACTCCTTTCTAATTGTATATAAACAGCTAATGTTTTTGATAAGAAAAAAGAAGTAGTAAAATCAGGATGCTTGGCAGTTATGAAGTTGTCAAAAATGTCGAAATCTCTATCTTAATACGTTAAGAATGCATAATTATTTTGACTATCCCCTATTCTGAGCCAAATAGTTGTTTTTACTACCCAATTGATTTAATACTGGTTGATTTGGCGCATCCTGTCTGGGTAGCATTTTATGAAATGAGATATGGCTGTGTAAATAAAACATTTGTAATAAATACATATGCAAGAAATTTTAGAGCTTTCAGAGCTGGAAGAGTCCCTGGACATCTGGTTCAAGTCCTTTATTTCACCAACACAAAATCAAAAGCCCAATGAAGCTAGGTGATTTACCCAAGTTTACACCCTGCTAGTTAGTGGCAGAGTTAGGACTAGAGCCCAAGGCTTTTAATGTCTAAGAGTTGGGCTTTGTTTTTTGTTTTTCTTTTTTCCATAATAGTTTTGAAGGTTCACTGTTTATCTGAGTTCAGCTTTTCAAAAGCTCAGAGAAATTAAATATATATGTATGTGTGTGTGTGTGCAGCATTAGAAAGGTCCACAATAAAGTATTTATTTGCTCATTTTTTATTGTTTTTGTGTAAATGGGGTTAGAAATATTCACTAAAATATGCATTGACTGTGAAACGAAACAATTCTAAGCTATCAAATAAAGAATGATGTATTCATTGAAAGGACTTTATCTTCAAAAATTAGAGGGCATGGAATTTAATTTTTTTTAAAAAAAATCAGAAATCCAGCATGTATGTTTGAAATATATGTTAATTTCCTTGCTTTGAGTACAAAATAAAGTCACAGTTAAAATAATATTAACATTATAACAACTCCGTACCCTCATCTGTCCCTTGGGGGAAGGAAATCTAGCCTCCATCCTATAATGCAAAGAATTCATGAGGACCCTAGCTTGCTTGCCCTGGCTTGTTGAATTTGTGCTTTTTCTTGCTAGTCTGTATGGGCAGAGAGTTAAAATTCAGGTGTACCTTATTCAATCCAATTTATGCAATGGTTGGCCTTCTCAGAGCCTTGCTTTGTGCTTAAATATTCTCCAATACCAAATTGCTTCCCTGGCTAAAGTTCAGAGTAGTTCAGATGTCTGGGGCAAAGCCATAAGCAACAGGAATTGCCATGAAGCTGAAGCTCTGTGTTAGGCAGAAGCCCAGCAGTTTGTTGTAAGGTAAGGCCTTTTTCAATGCACCTTCTCATTCTTTGGAGAAGGACCTCTTCTAGTGTTAGGTCCATCAAAAAGTCTCAACAGCAAAAAAAAAAAAAAAAAAAAGAAGCCTTCAGCCTCAACTATCACTTGTTTTAAAGACCAGATTCTTCAACTTTGTTGTCTTCCATTTTTCTAAGTATGCTTACAATCATAGGTCTAAGTAGATTCCAAAAAAAAACACACACTGTGCTCAAGTTCAGCTCTCTTTAAGACAATGTCAAATGCAAACCATCAGTCCAGAATCTCTCTGTCCGCTGCGTATAAGGAATGCCTGCTGGCCTTCCCTGACAGCAAACCTCAACGGGCATCGCCCTGGTCTTTAAGATACTTTAATAACTCTTAATCTCAAGGGGAAAGAGTAGATTCGTATCCCTTACAACTGGAAGTCTTCTGGGCTCTCAGGTAAAATTTTAGCTGCAAATAGAACCTAGGCTCTTGCCATGCCCAAGTATACTAATATACTCTTCAGAAAAGCATAGATGGATATTTTCCTCACATCTGCCCACATAACTGAAGAAGGTGGGTAAATCCATTTCAAAGATAAAAAGACATACATCTGGAAAAAAAAAATCACTATTTACCAACTTTTAAAAATCAGCTCCAAATCTGGAAAAAAATAATTAAGTGCTCCATACCCACTGGAAATAGAGATGAGGACGTAGCTTTGGATAGTCCTTTAGAACACTGACAATAACAACTGATACCAAAGTAAGGCCAATATAGGAAAAAAACCGAATATATGACTATAATCAAATAGATTACTTCTTTTTGGTTTTTTAATTGAAGATTGGTTAATGCATATATTTGAAAGAGAGTTATGGAGCACCTGCTCTATAATAAGAAAGATATTTTTCTTTGTTTCAGCTTCTCTATGTGTATACATTTAATTATTTTTAATTAGCTCTTTAAGTTGTTCTAAACATTTTAAATTCTCACTATTATTTTTATGCAATTTAGAAAACCATCATTTGTTTACTTTGTGTAAACAAACTAGGGAATGTAATACTATCCTTGAATCAAAAAAAATCTCAAAATATTTCGATATTCTTAGACATTTATGTGCAAGAAATAAATTTGGCACCTGGCTAGTAACACCTTTCACCAAAGACTTCAGACCTTAGATAACTGGATAGTTATTCATGATTTCATTCGTTCAATAAGTATTTGTTAAGTATCCACCATTGCTATGCACTGATCAAACTTCTGGTGAATAAAACACATACAGGTATTTACAGTGAGATTCAGAGAGGACTAACCACTCTGGGTTGATTTGTTAATCTCAGTGTCCTAAAAGATTTACAGTCTGTGCCATGCAATTTAAATAATCATAAATATTCAGCAATTTTGTACTGATTTTTTAGTTAGTTTGTTTTCTCCAACAATATCATTCTTGCTGTATCTGGCAGGAACACAACAATTAAGTAGGCAAATAATGAGAGAGAATTTAAAAGATATTTGAGAACCTAAAACATTAATCATTGAAGTACAGACTTTATCCTCTAGCAAATGAGGAAACTTACTCTTTTGATTAAAAGTTAGGAAAATGGTCTTAGTATATCCATAATGAATAAAAAGAGAGTCCAACAGAGTCAGAAAGAATTGTTAGAGTTTGTAATACACAAGATGTATGATATTTAGGGCCTAAACCTGAGTCGATAATGGAAAAGATAAATAGGAAGCGATGGATGTGAAAGATCTACTTGCCTCCAGCTTGATATCTTTTAGCTACCCTGTTTAGCTCTGTATGGCTCCTAGCTGTCTAAAACAAGGCTAAACTTCTTAACTCTTTCCCTCTTCGCCTTCACTGGTGTCTCTAATAACAGCTGTGTACCTTCTGTGGCTCCAGCCTCCACTAGACAAGCCTGCTGTGATGCTGGCTTCTGCCTGGGACAGTCAGTCCTAAGCTGCAGTAACTCTGACTTCTTTTGTCCCTCCAGAAATTCATTTCTATAGAGTTGATTATGATTCATAGCACCATATGACAGAGTGGAACTGCGCCATAGGGTTTCCAAGGCTGTAATCTTGTAATCTTTACAGAAGCAGACTGCCACATCCTTCTCCCACAGAGTGGCTGGTGGGTTCAAACTGCCCATCTATTGGTTAGCAGCCAAGCGCTTTAACCATTGTGCCACCAGGGCTCCTTTGTCCCTTCAGACTAGGGGTGAAATCACATTTCTACCGATCCTAGTCTCTGGGTTACCTCACTCTTCCCTGGATGACTTCTCTGCCTCTCCCATTAGCAATGTAACCAATTCCCTGCATTAAATTCTCTCTATTTTTACAATTCTCTTATGATTTTTCCCCCCTGAATGGACCTTGATACACACACAAACACATGCACACACACATATATACAGTGTGTTTAGTGTTTCTGGGGTAATATGCCGATGTACTAATGTGGTGTCCACAAAGCAAAGATCCAAGTTCCGTTATGTCAAAAGCAGCTGCAAGTAGATTTCTCTAGTTTACACCTCAAATTCCACTTGATTACAACTCTTTTAACCAAGCAACAAAAACTCGCTCCTTTAGCTTACTTCACAAATTTTGTGGTTAGGAGGATAGGATGACTTAATAAAAAAACCCAAAGGCAAAAAATAAAGCTAACAACCTGAGACTGTAACATCAGGAAGTGAGGTTACGATTCTTTTGCAATAATCTCAGTCACTGAAGGCAGTCTGGGAGCATATTTTCCATGTAACTATAATTTAATAAATACACTTGAAAAGAAATGCACTTAGTCCATCAGCTGGTAGACATTTATTGAACATTCAAATAGTGTAAGCTTGTACTAGGTACATAAAATACATTTTGGATATTAAACATGGTCCCTACATTATAAAGAAGAAAAAGAGTTTCAAAGAATAAAACTTTCAGAGAACAAAGAAATGTTATTATTTAAGTTTATCTTACCTACTGTGAAACATGGAGTTAAAAATATTAACTGGAATTTTAAAGTTCCTGATTAAGCAAGCAGCTAACTCATTATATCAAATCGTCTGCAACTACATTGGGCAGCTATGAGTCGAAATCGACTCAACGGCACCTAACGACGACAACATCCTGAATATACAGAGAACAGAATAAAATTATCTCAACATCTTTTTTCTCAAACCTGTACTCTGCTCTCACTTGAAAATAATACTAATTTATTTTCAAAGTTGATTTTAATTTTTAAAAATGCTTTAGATAACACTACAAAATATTAGTTTGTGAGCCTCCTAACCCCTGAACAATACTTTTTGTTGATAGTTTTAAAAAGAATGAAGATAATATTTAAATTTTTTTTTTAAATTTAGAATCAAATTTTTGTCTGTTAATAATTTTAAAGTAACTTAAGTTGTTAAAAGTGTGCTGTTTCTATTATTTTTTCTGTTCAAATTTTCCTTTAAATGAAATATGCTAATTTATAAATAATTACAAACCTTCATGATATCAGTCCTTTCTTACATGACGAGAGCTTAAAAAATACTATAGTAAAATTGTATTAAAGTGTCCTCAACTTCTATTAGTTCATTGACCACTTTTTATAAGTAAGTATCTCCAATATTTAGTTTGAAAAATCACTGAAAAGAATATTATATATCTCCACAAGGGAAAATTGATTTTTTTTTTTTAGCACTTGTGCTTCAGAAAAACCTCAGGGCTACCATTAGACTGCAGAGACTTTTTTTTTTTTCATATATTTATTGTGCTTTAAGTGAAAGTTTACAATTCAAGTTAGCTTCTCATACAAAAATTTATACACACTTTGTTAGGTGACCTAGTTGCTCTCCCTATAAAAAGACAGCACACTCCTCCTTTTCACCCCGGATTTCCTGTGTCCATTAAGCCATCTCCTGTCCCTTTCTGCCTTCTCATCTCACCTCCGGACAGCAGCTACCCATTTAGTCTCATGTATCTACTTGAACTAAGAAGCACACTCTTCACTACTATCATTTTATGTCTTATAGTCCAGTCTATTCTTTGTTTGAAGAGTTGGCTTTGGGAATGGTTTTAGTTCTGGGTAAACAGAGAGTCCGGGAACCATGTCTTCTGGGGTCCCTCCAGTCTCAGTCAGATGATTAAGTCTAGTCTTTTTACTAGAATTTTAGTTCTGCACCCTACTTTTTTCCTGTGCCATGTTTCTAGAAATTTGTCCATTTCCTCTAGATTTTCCAATTTGTTAGAGTATAATTTTCCATAGTATTCTGTTATGATTTTTTTAATTTCGTGGATCTGTTGTGATATCACCCATCTCATTTCTTATTTGGATTATTTACTTCTTCTCCTGTTTTTTTTTTTTTTTATCAGTTTGGCCAATGGTTTATCGATTTTGTTGATCTTTACAAGGAACCAGCTTTTGGTCTTGTTGATTCTACTGTTTTTCTATTCTCTATTTCATTTAATTCTACTCTAATTCTTATTATTTTCTTTCTTCTGGCACCCAAGGGCTTCTTTTGGTGCTCCTTTTCTGCTTGTTCCAGTTGTAGGGTTAATGTTTTGATTTTGGCCCTTTCTTCTTTTTTGGATGTGTGCATTTATTGTCATAAACTGACCTCTGAGCACTGCTTTTTCTGTGTCCCAAAGGTCCTGGTAGGATGTGTTTTCATTCTTATTTGATTCTGTGAATTTCTTTATTCTGTCATTAATTTCTTCTATAGCCCAGACATTTTTGAGCAAAGTGTTGTTCAGTTTCCATGTATTTCATTTTTTTCCCTTGCTTTTCCTGTTATTGATTTCTACTTTCATGGCTTTATGGTCAGAAAAGATGCTTTATAATATTTTGATGTTTTGAACTCTGTTAAGGCTTGCTTTGTGGCCTAATATGTGGTTTGTTCTGGAGAATGTTCCACATGCATTCGAAAAGAAAGTATACTTGGCAGCTGTTGGGTGGAGTGTTCTATATATGTCTATGAGATCAAATTGGTTGATTGTGGCATTTAGATGTTCCATGTCTTTATTAACCTTCTTTCTGGATGTTCTGTCCTTCACCAGAAGTGATGTGTTGAAATCTCCTAATATTATTGTGGAGCTGTCTATCTCTCTTTTTAATGCTGTTAGAGTTTGTTTTATGTATTTTGGAGCCCTGTCATTTAGTGCATAAATATCTATTATAGTTATATCCTCCTGGTGTATTGACCCTTTAATCATTATCTAGTGTCCTTCCTTATCCTTTGTAGTGGATTTTACTTTAAAGTCTTATTTTGTCAGAGATTAATATTGCCACTCCTGCTCTTTTTTGATTGTTGTTTGCTTGATACATTTTTTCCATCCTTTGAATTTTAGTTTGTTTGTGTCTTTAAGTCTAAGCTCTGTCTCTTTTAGGCAGCATACAGATGCATCGTGTTTTTTTTTAATCCATTCTGCCACTCTTTGTCTTTTTATTGGTGCATTTAGCCCATTTACATTCAGCATAATTATTGATAGGTATGAGCTTAGTGCTGTAATTTTGATGTATTTTGTGTGTGTGTGTGTTGTTGACAGTTTTTTTGTTCCACTTAATTTTCTGTGCTGAGTTGTTTTTCTTTATGTATTTTCTTTTCATTGTTGATTTTGTATTTGCTGAGTCTTTATGTTTTTCTTGTTTTTTATTTTGATGCGTAAGATTGTTAGTTTCCTCTGTGGTTACCTTACTATTTACCTCTATTTTTCTATGTTTAAAGCAATCTTTTATTTCTTTATATCGCCTTGATTTCCTCTCCATGTGAAAGATCTATGACTACATTATTTAGTCCTCCTTTTTTGTTTCAATGTCATCATCTTTTATATATTAATGTCTCTGTTTCCCTATTTTCAGTGTTTTAGCTTTGATTTATTTTTGTGACTTCCCTACCTGGGTTGTATCTGGTTGCTCTGTCCTGTGTTCTAGTCTTGGGTTGTTTTCTCATGTTATTGATTTTCCAACCAGAGGATTCCCTTTAGTATTTTTTGTAATTTTGGTTTGGTTTTTACAAATTCCCTAAACTTCTGTTTATCTGGAAATGCCCTAATTTCACCATCATATTTGAAAGAGAGTTTTCCTGGATATATAATTCTTGGCTGGCAATATTTTTCCTTCAGGATTTATATATGTCATGCCATTGCCTTCTTGCCCGCATGGTTTCTGCTGAGTAGTCCAAGTGTAGTCGTATTGACTCTCCTTTGTAGATGACTTTTTGTTTATCCCTAGCTGCTCTTAAAATTCTCTCTTTATCTTTGGTTTTGGCAAGTTTGATTATAATATGTCTTGGTGACACTCTTTTGTGATCTACCTTGAGTGGAGTTTGATGAGCTTCTTGGATAGATATCTTCTTATCTTTTGTGATATCAGGGAAGTTTTTTGCCAATGAATCTTCAACAATTCTCTCCTTATTTTCTGTTATCCCCCCCGTTCTGGTACTCCAATCACTGTAGGTTATTCCTCTTGATAGAGTCCTACATAATTCTTAGAGTTTGTTCATTTTTTAAAATTCTTTCATCAGATTTTTCCTTAAATAATTTGGTGTTAAGTGCTTTTCTTCAGTCTCACTAATTCTGACTTCCATTGTCTCACTTCTGCTCCTATGACTTTCTATTGAGTTGTTTAATTCTGAAATTTTATTGTTAATCTTCTGGATTTCTGTTTACTGTCTCTCTGTGGATTCTTGCAGCCTCTTAAATTTGTTATTATGTTCTTGAATAACCTTAAATCCCTCTAATGCTTTGTCAGTATGTTCTTTGGCTTGCTGTGCATTTTGAATGATCTCCTTCCTGTATATTAATCTTTTGTATTCCACCTCCGGTAATTCTAAGAAGTTCTCTTCCTCTGGAAGATTTCTTGATTCTTTGTTTGGGTGCTTGCTGAAGCCATCATGGTCTGCCTCTTTACGTGACTTGATTTCAACTGTTGTCTCTGAGCCATCAATAAGTTATTATATTTATTTTTTTATGCTTGCTTACTGTATCCTAGCTTCTTGTTTTGTTTTGTTTTGATATACCCAAATAGGCTGGTCATGTGAGCTAATTTGATTATGGTGCCTTTTAAGCTCTCATGTAGTGTCCCCAGGTGTTTAGAGTTGATACTAGGTATGTGAGCCCAGGAGTCCGTTTAATTTTCTTGTATGGATTTAGGTCAGGTGTCCTTTAGTCATTCACCAAATGTGTGGTGCAGCCTCTCACCTACAGTCCTTAATGGGCGGGGGTGATTGGAGTAGCCACAGTTATCTGGCTGCAGTAGAAGGTCATGTGCTGAGCAAGGCAGGGGGCTAATGGCTGCCCCTGAGTGTTTGGGAGGAAAGTGTGTCCCTGTTCCCTAGAGCACACAGGTGGGTGAGTTTTGCAGGCAGACTATGGGCACCTAGTGCTGTTGGCTGTAAGTACAGGTGGGGTGGGGGGCACCACTTATTCTTGGACCCCTGTCACGGGTGGCTAGGTGGCATGGGTGGAGCCACCAGTCCTCAGACCCCTGATATGAGTAGGTGAGGACCCTGCTTAATGGGCAGAGTGGTGTCAAATGTCACAAACCTACCACTCCTCCTTAGAGCTGATACAGTTGAAATTAGGCTTCAGGTATATACTCTGTTGTACGGTGCTAATGATGGCCTATGCTGGTGAAATGGGCCCACACAGGTCTATGCAGCTGTGAAAGGCATTCATAGTCTGTGGGCCCCTTTTGCCTGTGTCTAGGCAAAGGAGTTGTGCCTGCCCCGAGTTTCTGGCTTAGGGAAGCTGGCAGATTATTTTTTCCTGTTTGTTAATTTGTTCCCTCTCCGTAGCCAGGAGAACGGCTCAGGGCACGTAATGGGTCCTACTTCTAGCCCAGAGAATACAGCAGTCGCTGAAGCCAGCCTGGACCTGGTGCAGAGCAGGTAGGGGACAGGTAAAGGGGAGAGTGGTTCTTCCCAAAGGTGGTGTTTTCTGATGCACGTGATAGGTTAGATGCATGTACTTATCTTTTGCCTATTGAGCACCACTTTTCACTGGTTCTGGAGGGTTGAGCAGACTCTCCGCCATTCAGTGTCTCCCAATGTGGAAAACCCATCCCAAGTGCCACTGTTTGCCTCACTGCGCACGCCCGTTGATCCAACCTGCAGAGTGCCAGCTCCTGCCAGGTCAGGTCTGGCAACTCCTCGCTGCTTCTGAACCATCGCTCCCTCCCCCTGCTGCTCAGTCTGATTCCTCAACTTTGCCTTTGATGTTCAGGGCTCCTAGATTGTCATATATAATTGATTCACTTGTTTTTCCAGATCTTTGTTGTAAGAGGGACCACAGGAAGCATCTGACTATGCTGCCATCTTGGCCCCACCTCCTGGCTTTTGTTTGTGTGTGTGTGTGTATGTGTGCAAAATCTGCATGAATATAAAAGCCAATTCTGACAGTTATATGCCTTTGTTCACATCACTAGGCAGCATTGCTGAGATGGATGCTCTAATATAGAAATACCTGGAAACTTTGAAATACCTATGCTGGCTGAAGTTGATACACAATAGTGGAGGTTGGAATTAACATCAGTAGTGAAAAAGATCTTACAATACTGAGCTAGTTGCCCTCAAGTTGATTCTGACTCATGGTGATCCCATGTGTGTCAGAGTAGACTTGTGCTCCATAGGTGATTTTTTGGAAGTAGATCAGCAGGCGTTTCTTCTGAGGTGCTTCTGGGTAGAATTGAACCTCTAACCTTTCAGTTAGCAGCCAACCACATTAACTGTTTGCACCACCTGGCGATTCTTTTTGTAATACTAAGGGACTTAATAATACCACTGGCTGGCTACAAGACCTTAGATATAGTCCCAGTATCATTACTGTATTTAATATAAACAATCTGAGCAATATAATGCATTTGTTCAAACTATCATGTGTTTATTCATTTATTTAAATATTAAGTAATGCTTTCTGTATGTAATTCATTGTGGTAAGGCTGAAGATAAAGGCATAAAAGTTAGAATACCTGTGATGCTTAAGATTGTGTGTCAACTTGGCTGGGCCATGATTCTCAGTGTTTTAATGTAATCACTCCTATGATTGACTATACTGTGAGTAGCCAATCAGATGAAAGGGAGTTTCCTTGGGGCTGTGGCCTGCATCTAAATATAAGAGCACTTTCTGGCTTTTTGCTCACTCCAGATCCTGCAGCTACCTCCTGTCATCTCACCTCTGGTTCTTGGGACTTGAGCTGTCAGTTTATCTGCCAAACTTGAGATTTATCGATCTTCACAGCCTGTGAGCAGAGCCCTGCTCTCTGACCTGCTGATCGTGGGTTCGCCAGCCCCTGTAGCTACGTGAATCAGGAGAAACCTTGTGGTCTTGCCTGCTGATCTTGGAAATCATCGACCTTCAAAGGCTGTGAGTGGGAGACCTGCTCTCTGACCTGCCAGTCTTAGGCTAGCCAACTTCTGTGGCTCCGTAAATTGGGAGAGGCCTCTACCCTGATCCATGGACTTGGGACGCTCTAGCCTCTACAATTGCATGAGCTGTTTCCTTGATATAAATCTCTCTATATATATATACTTATACACTTTACTGGTTTTGCTTCTCTAGAGAACCCAGCCTAAGACAGTACCTATCCTCAGGAAACATACAGTTTAACAATAGAGACTAGTAATGGAACCTCTTTGAAATCTTAAAAAGCATGCTGTGGCTTTGATGACTATCCTAACTGATGGTATTTCAATTGCCTCATATGCATGTGCATACTGGACAGTGAAAAAGGGAGACAAGTGAAGAATTGATGCATTTGAATTGTGATGTTGGCAAAGAATACTGAACATACTATGGAGTTCCAGAAGAATGAACAAATCAGTTTTGAAGGAAGTACAGCCAGGATGCTCCTTAGAAGCAAGGATGTCGAGACTTTGTCTTGCTTACTTTGGAAATGCTATCAAGGAAGGACCAATCACTGGAGAAGGACATCATGCTTGGAAAAATAGAAAGTCAGCAAAAAAGAGAGAACCCTCAATGAGATGGATTGTCATAGTGGCTGCAACAATGGCTCAAACATAACAACAATTGTGAGGATGGCAGAGAACTGGGCAACATTTTGTTCTGTTATACATAAGTTTGCTATGAGCTGGAGCCAACACAATGGCAACTAACAGCAAGAATAATTTTAAAAGTATTGAAATTCAGGTCAAGAGGGAGTAAAAGGTACAGGATTTACCCTCTTGTTTAAAACAACTAAAATACCAGACAAAATATATGAGACAATAGTTTTCTGATATTGGACATTAGGCATTTAAAAAAAAAAAAATCACTGAGAGAGATGAATCAAATAAGGTAAGCTTAATACCTGAGGAAAGTTCCCAGACTAGAGAATAGACAGGAGAAACTCAGGCAGATATTGGCAGTCTGCATATGTTGAGAAGACAGAGTTGGTAATCTAGGGAAGCCAAGGCAGCTAAATGTCACGGGACAGAATACTGAAGAGGAGAGATATACAGAGAAAGAGAGCTCTGTAGACACATGGAGGGGCATGATAAAGGGCATCCATGAAAAACCTACAGCTAACATCATACTTCATGGAGAAAGACTGATTATATTCCCCCTATGATCAGGAACAAAGCAAGAATCCTCTAACCACTTCTATTCAACATCACACTAGAGATTCCAGCCAGTGCAATAAGGCAAGAAAAAATGTAAAGGAAGAGGTAAAAATCTGCATATTCACAGACAATATGGACTAATAAACATGTTTATTAATATTGAACAATCTTAGATCAATATACAAAAAACAGTTGTTTTCCTATATACTAGCAACATTTGGAAATGAAAATTAAAACCAATACCATTTAAAATACCATCAAAATATGAAACAGGGATAAATTTAACAAAATATGTTAGACCTATTAACGGAAGGCCAAAAAACATTGCTGGGAAAAATTGCAAACCCAAATAAATGGAGTGATATACTGTGCTTACAGATTGGAAGATGCAATATTTCTCTATGGATTTAATGCAATCTCAATCAAAATCCCAGCAAGCAGTTTTTAAGAAATTGCTAAGAAAATACAAATATTGTTTGGAATTGCAAAGGATCTAGAATACCCAAAACAACATTTAAAATGAAGAACAAAGTTAGAGAATTTATAATACATGATTTTAATTAAGACATTACAAAGATAAATAATCAAGGCAATGTGGTATTGACATATAGAGAAAAAAATAGATTGATGAATACAAGAATTAGATCATACATATAGTCAATTCATTTTTGACAAAGTTACCAAGACAATTCAATGGAAAAAGAATAATATTTTCAAAAAATGGTGCTGGGGCAATTAGATAACTATAAGCAAAACAAGCAAACTGAAACACTCCTCTATTCTTACCTCACACCACATACGATAATTAACTTGAAATGTTTCATAGACGTAACTATGGAAAATTTCTAGAAGAAAACATAGGAGAAAAAAAATATTGAGTTTGAGTTTGGAAAATATTTCTTTAGTACAACATAAAAAAAGACAAACTATAAAAAGAAATAAGTCAATGAGTTGAAATATGTCAAAATTAAAAATTATGCTTTTCAAAAACATTGGTATAAAATCCTGGGAGAAAATATTTGCAAAACTTATCTGTGCAGTAAAGGATTAACCTTGCTCAAACAAAGGATTGGCCCTAAGCTCCTGGCTTCTGAGAGGTAAGCCCTAAACTCTTGAAATGTCCTGCCTGATGGAAGTGTCTGTTTACCTGGGAGCCTTGGGCCACACCAGACAGTCTACAGTAACAGTGTGATTTATGGTGGTGGCCTTGGGCCTTGGGAAGTATTAGCCTGACCTATGGAGGGGCTAAACACCAAGATCAGCCACATGGGTTGTCAGTCATATCTACATGGCCAAACTCCAGTAAAACTCTGGATGCCAAGGCTCAGATGAGCTTCCCTGCTTTGCAATAGTCCATGCATATTGTCACACATCATTGCTGAGAGAAATAAGCATTGTCTACGTGCCTCCACTGGGAGATGGACCCCTTTTGGACACTGCCCTATGTGCTTTTCCCATTGCTGATTTTAATCTGTATTCTTTCAATGTAATAAATCACAGCCATGAGTGTAAGAACTTTGCTGAGTTCTGTAAGTCCTTCTAGCAAAGTACTGAACCAGGGAGTAGTCTTGGGGACCTCCTGAACTTGCAGTATCCAACAAAGGACTTATATCTAGAATCCATTAAAAATTCTGATGACAACAAATCTTTAAAAGGGCAAAATATTTAAACAGACCCTTCAAAGAAGATATATAGGTAGCAAATAATCACATGAAAAGATGCTCAACTTCATTCTTCATTAAGGAAATGAAAATTCAAGTCACAATGGCTAAAATTAAAAACGCTGACCACACCAAGTATTGACAAGGATGTGGAGCAACTAGAATTCTTCTACAATCCTGGTAGGAATGTAAAATAGTAAAATCACTTTGGAAAACAGTCTGGCAGTTTTCTAAAAAGTTAAACATACGCATACCATATGATCTAGTCATCCCATTCCTAAGTATTTACACAAGAGAAATTAAAGCATGTGTCCATAAAAAGACTTTTACATAGACATGCATAGCAGCTTTATTTGTAATATCCAAAAACTCAGAACAACCCAAATGTCCATCACCAGGTGAAAGGATAAACAAATTTGGATATACCATATAATGGAATGTTATTCAGCAATTAAAAGTCATGAACTACTGATGCACATACCAGCATGCATGAATCTTAAAATAATTATGCTGAATGAAAGAAACCAGAAATAAGTGAGTACATACTATATGATTCCATTCCCATAAAATTCTAGACAATCCAAACTAATCTATCATGACAGAAAGCAGATCAGTGATAGCCTGGGGATGCAGAGGATGAGGGGAGGGAGGAGAGGGACAGGAGCAATTACAAGGGACATGAGTGAGCTTTTGTGGGGGGGGGTCACAAAAAGTATATTATCTTGCTTATTAGGATGGCTTTACAGATGTGTTCATATGTCAAAACTCATCAAGTTATACACTAAAAATGTATAACTGGGAAAAACATTACTGGGACAAATGCCAAGAAGAAGAAACCTGAGATATTTTGAAAATGTTCTGAGAAGGCACCTAATCCAGGCTAATGCCTGGAGGCATAAAAAATTTACCCAGAGAAAAATACATTTAGGACGAAGGAGGAGTAAAACTTATCCAGAAAAGTGAGACTTGCTGGGGAGAACTTCCTAACATGAGGAAGCAATATGTATAAAGACACAAATGCAGACAACATTGGAGACCTTCCACAATCTAAAGTACTTCTTGAGAGCTGAAATAAGGGATGTCAGGGGAGAGGTGGTGGGGACGAAGTTGAAGAGGAAAGAAGGAAGCAGTGGTATCACTAGGGTTGGTGTCACCCAGTACAGTAACTCATGGTGTCACCTCTCCTGCTCCATGGACCCCTTCCTGTATCAGATCATACAGAATCCTTAGTAATGTTTTTTGTACTGTCACTCATAAAACACCGCCAGCAACAAAAACAGCAGTGTGCACTAGTAGCAAGGGCAGACGAAACCGCGTGATTCTAAACGTCATTGTAATTGAGTAGTGCATTAGAAGGTTGAAAAAGTAAAGTAGCATAGATTTTTAGCCTTGTAGGTATATTGTGGAAACCTTAGTGGCATAGTGGTTAAAAGCTACGGCTGCTACAAAATGTTGCAGTTCGAATCCACCAGGAGCTCCTGGAAACCGTGTAGGGCAGTTCTACTCTGTCCTACAGGGTCACTATGAGCCGTAATCAACTTGCACCCCCCCCCAACCCGCTACCCCCTTAATGACGCCACTGGAAGAAAGGATATATGAGACCTTACATTCCATTTTAATGGCTTTGACTTTTCTCTTGGAAGTTATGGGAAGGTTTTGAGTGCTTTTAAAAATGACATGATGCTGTATCCTATACTAATTTCTGTAAAGCAGTTTCGAGTAGAGAAATAAAAATAAATGAGTCATTTGTCATAGGCAATACAGACGGTTCTGAGAAAAAAAAGTCAAAAAATTCTGTCAGCAATTATAATGGAATTTTGTTTATTCTCACTACAGTTCTTTGAAACAATTGCATTTGTTTACAGTAGCTTCCAGCGCAGTCTTGGAGTCATCCTCTTAGTAATATAAGTATCACGTGGTATAAAATTACAAAGACTTTTTATTTAGGATAGATGTCTGTAGTCTGGTATTTAGTGTCGTTATTCTATTTCATTTTCAATCTTAAACTCTTATTCCAAAAAAAAAAAGAAAAACTTCGCTCATGCCTCTTAACCTCAAGCAGTAAAAATGTTAAAATAGCATAGAACTCATCGTATGCACACTCCTACTAACCTCTTCCTTCTACTTGTTTCACTCCGTGATATTCAGTGTTAATGCCTTCCTTGCCTTCAAACAAATATACATGAATGTATAGGATTTTGGAATTTTTTCCATTTACAAAAAATGTATATTTATCTGCAACTTGTTCTCACTTAACAATTTATCTTGGACATCCCTCCAGGATCTGTGACTCTATTTTATAAAAAAAATATGAAATGCATATCTCTTATTTTACGTATATATACGGTCCTGACATTTGAATGACTAAAGCTTAAATTTCAATCAGATTTGTCACTTATCAATTACATGAAATCACAGTCAATTCCATCTGGGGAAGTTCAAAGTAAATCTCTATTTTAGGTATTGGGAGGGCAATGTCCTTTCAATCTTCCAAATAATGTACTGAAAATGGGAGTTTTCTTAAACCTGAGAAGATAATCCTTGGTTGTCTTTCCTCAGTCTCAAGCTCCTCCAAACCATCCCTTCAAAAATTCAAGAAGGAAAATTCCTGAACTTTATATTCTTTTAAACTACAGAATCTGAGTTTTCTCTGTCTTAGCTTGAGTGTCCTATACACAGACAGAGAGAGATAGAGAATGTCACGCAGAAGATTTACTGGGGAACTATAACAAGAGATGGAGTCCTTGGATGATGCAAATAGTTAAGTACTTGACTACTAGTTGAAAAGTTGATGGTTTGAACCCACCCAGAGGCACCTTGGAAGACAGGTGATCTGCTTCTGAAAGGTCAGAGCCTTGAAAACCCTATGGGTCATAGTTCTACTTTGACACACATGGGGTCGCCAAGAGTTGGAATTGACTTGACATCAACTAACAACAACAACAATATCAGGAGAGAGTCCCTGGGTGGTGCAAATGGTTAAGTGCTCAGCTACTAACCAAAAGGTTGGCAGTTTGAATCCACCCAGAGGCAACTTGTAAGAAAAGCCTGGAAATCTCCTTCCGAAAGATCATAGACATTGAAAACTGTTGTTATGTATACCTATATATGTTCTCAAACCATACAAGCTTCTACAATGCTTTCAACACTGTCTTGCTTTCAAACTGCATATGTACAGCTCACTCATAATATGAAATTAGAGCAGTACACATATATAGTACTGTGATGATCTCTAACCAGAAAACTTGTAAGTCAGTAGCAGTTTATAAGCTATTATAAGCTGTATCTAACTATAAGTCACTAGATAGTTATTTAGAAAATGTCTAACATCAGAAAGTTATTTAGAAAATGTCTAACTTTAGAAATTGCTAAACAGAAGAATGTGGTAAAAATAAATAAATAAAAGCCTCTAGACAATTGGCATTGTACCTATATCTATGATGAAGAAATCGTTACTCATAATTAGATACCGGATTTCTAAATTATCAGTAAAAATTTGAAATGCATTGCAATGATGTAGTATATAGTTAAACCTCCGTAAATTGACTTGTCACATCAAAATCTCCCTAAATTTGTTTGTCACATACATGATATGATAGAAATCTCCCTAAACTAACTTGGCACGTATGTGATATGATGAAAGAATTATGCTATAAAATTATATCTTTGTAAGGTGGCCTTATGATACTGGATAAGTTATATACAATACTTAATCTTGACCTTAAAGGTGGCATACCTGTCTTTGAAAATATGGCATTGCCTAGCCCTTATCTTGCAAGGCTAAAGTTAAAAATTCATATATATATATATATATATACACACACACACACACGTTGGATTTCGGCACATGCTTTGAGAGAGAGCAGAAACAATAGACTGGTCTCTACACTCCGACATTTTCTGAAGGGGAGACCCTTCAGAGACTAAGATTGAGTCTCTGCCTGCCATCACCTACCTCAGACCATAGTTATGAGAGACCTCTGCCGAGTTGGAAGCATGGTCAAGCCTTCCCCTCCAGACCTCTGATAAAACGTAAAAGCCTGAAGTCTAAAGACTGGGACTCTAACCATTGAACTAACATTGTGATTATAATCATTAATTCTGATTTCCTGGTTCTAAATGAATGTTCTGAAGTCTTACTTGTGCACCTTCCCATAACTACCTTGCAATAAATTAAATGAGTTTATGCATGACAAACTTGAGCGTTTCTTTATTTCTAAGATTAAACCCTCTAAAACATTTGTGGAGCACAGTTCTACTCTGACACACATGGAGTCGCCACGAGTTGGGATTGATTCCATGGCAACTTTTTTTTTAATATCAGGAAATGTACATGCAAGTAAGTGTCGAAGAGGAACTGAGCAAAAAGGGCAGCTGCCTGGTAATGCAGTTGTGACTGAAGCCTCAGTCCATCCTATATGGAGCTCTGGAGCTGAAACGGACCGTTAAAGTTGTCCAAAATTAAAGCAAGAGGTCTATCTCTTGTATCCCTGCATCAGCTAGTCTTTGGCCATGAGCTGCTCCTAGGCACGTTGGCCAAGGTAGTTCCCTACAGCAAGGGCAATTCCCATGGAGGGAGAGAGTTGTGTGTGGTCAGTAGCTGTTATTGCTTGTAGCTAGGTGATGGTCATGAGGGAGGTTTCCAGGTGAATCACCATAGTTTCCACTACAATAACCAATTTCAAATTATGATTTAAAATATAAATTAAGATTTAATTTATAAATCAAATCATAAATTAAGATTTATTTGAGTTTTTAGCCAATCAAGTTATGTTGTGCTGAAAAAAGTTACAGTTTAGACTTTGGCCACAAATACAAATGATGAGTGAACACATATGTGAGTAAAAGTGTTATAATCTATCTACTAAAAAATCTTTAAAATAGTCAGTCATCCAAGCCACTCCATACTTAGAGAACCATTTAGTATCATCCAAAACCAATCGAACTGTCAGTGCTATGAGTAATGATAATGGAACATCACTGCTGAATTGGAATAAATGGAATTCACACAATTATAAATCCTTTATTCTGTGAGACACTTTTGTCCTAAGATCCTTTTCTTCATGAATCTGTAAAACAAGAGAAATAGTTTCCAACTGAGAAAAGATTTGACCACACTTTTTACCTCAGTAGAGCTAAGAATTTATTACTGCCAACTCACTTCAGGTAGCTTAAATAATGGGGATTGTATCATAGGGATATATGTGGAAAAAAGAAAAACAAATATTTCAGCCATGAGTTCAGGCTTCACAGAACCAAAGAAAAGATAAACAACCAGGTGTCTTAAAAAAAAAAAAAAAAGTACCTATAGTACAGTTAGGCTCAGCAAAAGAGAAATGGAAAGTGGTTTAATTTCATGCTCTATTGTGGTCTGAGTAAGCTCAACCTCTTGAAATTTCTCCACCAGCAGGAGTTGGTTTTCTATTCATTGTGGGAGGCTGCCATTCTGATGACTCAACTTCACTTCTGTCTCTTTCTCTCTCTGTCTCTTTCTGATTTTTTTGAAGCATATTCTTCTACTTCTGTTTCCATGATCAATTAGATGAACCTCCCAACCCCCAAACCACCCTGGGTTTCCATTTCTAATTTCTAAAATTGATTGAGTAATCACTGTAGTTTTTGTATGGGCACATCCTTGGAATCATGCTGCCTCACATACCAGATTCCCTTGTGTCAGATGACCATGTGTGCTCCAGGGGATTAGGACAGAGGTTATGATAGAATGGTTCAGAACATGGCCATATATGCCCCCCCCCCCACCAATAAAACCCCAAAAAACCCTCTGGCAATATTCCCTCAGCAGGGGCATATTGTCAGGCCAATTTCAGTTAGAAGGGGCAAGAAGTAGCAGACACCAATCTCACGTGAATAGAGAAATGCTTAATCTATTTGTATATTTGAAAATGAGATTTCCATATAGAAGTCATTACTTAAATACCTGGATCTGCTAACACACACACACTAAAACATCTCTTCAAAATGTATTCACCACCTTTCATTGCTTTGATTTCAAGATAAGAGTCCTATAGGTAATGGGAAGCAAATATTAGAGAAAAATAATCTGTGTATTATTGAATGGAAATTAGGTAGATTTTAATGAGAACAAAGCAGTTATTAACATTGATGTATTCTCAGAAGATAGATAGATATATTGCCAAGATAAAGGATTCTAGTTTGGGCTTGAGGAAAATTTTAGTTTAAAGCACCAACCTTAAAAAAGATAATAATATACAGGCCAGTGCAAGAGATGGTTCTTATTATAGGAAATTTTTAAAAGCTTGGAAAATAAATATCTGCATCATATTTGTTTATTATGTAACCTTCTTTAGAAAGTACAAAATTAACTTTTAAGAAAATTTTTTTTGTGTGTGTGCTTGATCAATGCAATCACAGCAAATAAAAGTAAAATTTTATATTGATGTGGAACTAGCTTACAGAGCTCTTTTATTTGATCTTCAAAAAATCACTGAGAGGAAGGCAAGGCTGAGCAAGGGCAGAGACTCTTGTATTTTCATCTTAAATCAAATCCACTCTACTTGGCACTAAGGAGGTATTCAATAAATGTTTGATAAGTTAAGAATCAGTAAAAGAGTCTGCGAGGAGAGAGAACGCAGTCTTTTGAGTGGTGAAACCAGAATTGATGCTTATGTTTCTAACATATGCTTTCTACTCTACCACTTTTCCTTATTTTCAAGACTAAAAATAATCTAAAATTACAATTCACAATGTATTTTAAAGTGTGATGTTAAAGGAGAGTTTCAGTGAATTTTACATTACAGTGTTAAAAAACAGAGATGTTTTACGTAAGTTCCTTGATGAATGTGACATTGAAATTTACTTAAACCACATATTTCACTTGAAACTCCCTATAAATGGTAAAACATCATGTGGAAATAAAATGACATATACAGACACTAGATGCATTTTTTAATGTGCCAAAATCCCGTTCCATTTTACATAAGCCTCCAATTCCAATGGTAGCTGTTCAGTGGAAAAAAATATATATTTCTGTATAGGAAGGCCTCATGAATAAAAAGCAGTATGGGTTCAAAAACTAACCTTTTTTCAAATAAAAGAAACATCAAAAATATTATCATATAACACAATGTTCTGAAGGTCAAGAATATAAATAAAGGAATAATTTGTTTTTATTTGTGGCTCTCATATTTGTGTTATTTTTAAAAATCAGAGATGATATACTATTTTTCTAGGGTTAAAAATTACAAAGGATGCATGAAAAGCCCACAGGTGGTGTAGGCCAAAAATCTAAGGCAGTATTTCTGAAATGGTGGTACAGATATTATCTACATCAGAATCACTGAAGGAGCCTGCTAAGATGAACATTCCTGGGCCCTACCCCAGGCTTATTAGTTTAGAATCTCTGGGGGTAGGCTAAGAAGTGGTTAAGCGCTTGGCTGCTAACTGAAAGGTTGGCAGTTTGAACCCACCAGCCGCTCCACAGGAGAAAAATGTGGCAGTCTGCTCCCGTAAAGATTTACAGCCTTGGAAACCCTCTGGGGTAGTTCTACTTGACTCGTCAGCAACCGGTTTGGTTTTTTGGTTTGAGGGTGGGCTGCAGGAATCTGTATTTTTAGCACGTTATTAGGTAATTCTTATATACACTAAACTCTGAGTCTTACTGACCTTAGGAACGTCTCCTTTGCCTGCTTTAAATGCTGAATTCCACACATTTACTGAGCTAGAGGTAGCTATTTGGAGGAAATAATTCAATGAGACTAAAGAGAATCATATAATGTCACTTGGACACAAAAGTCACTACTAACTCTCCCTGACCAATGTGCTTAAGTATAAAACAATGTTTCTTTTCTGGGGCCAAATGGGAATTTCTTGACACTTAAAAACTATTTTTGGAGAAACTATTTTCAGAAGAGCCAACCTCTTTCTTTTTAGAATATCTAAAACATAATTGAAAAGATTAGACATGTTTTAAAACCGTTTTTCTTATTGAATTGCTTATTACTTGTAAGACTACATGCAAAAAGTAAATATATCAGTATTACTGATTTTAAACAAAGAAAACAACTCACTTTATATTGTAAATTAAGTTTTAATAAAATGATATCACTTTAAAAAAGCCACTTAGAAAAAGGTATATAATTTTCAGAATTGTATAAAAATAAAGTAGATGATAGAGTTTTTAAAAAACTGCTATTATTGCCTTGTGACGTGATTATGGATAATTGTAACTTTAAGTGTTGTATCTGTATTTTCCAAATTTTCCACAATGAATAGGTATTGCATTCGAAATAAAATAATAATTTTTTTTAAAGGATCATTGACAGTTCATTTGTATGCTCTAGTTATAAAAGTTCATTTACTTGATTAATCATGCACTGTGTATCCATTTAATAAAGTCCCAAGCTTCATGCTTGGTTCATGGATAGGATAGTAAATAAGACAGATATCATTTGTAGAGCTTACAGTACAATGGAGGAATGCAGACAATTAAACCAAACTATTAAGATTTAGTCAGAACAGTGACAAAAGGGAAGATGTACAAGAGTCTTCAGAAACATAATACAAAAACTCCTAACCCAGCAGAAGGAATTAGGGAATGCTCCTAGGAAGCAGAAATCACTAAATTGAAACCTATAACTAAGTAGCTGATGGCCAGGTGAAAGGGGAAATGGAAGTATCAGTATGGTATTTTAGGAACCTAAAAGCAATTTAGTATTACTTATAGTGAATGTATGTGTTAACGTATATACAACAGAAACTGTATATGTATAAATAGAAAGTACCAAGATATGAGGCCAGTAATGACAATGAAGAACCTTGTAAATAATGCTCATACATTTGGATTCTATTCTGAGTACAACAGGAATCAACGATAAGTTTTAATCAAGAAATGACATGATCAGATGTGTGTTTTTAAAGAGTAGTGCTCTAAAAATTAGCTGGAGGGGGAAAGACAGGCATTGATGAGACTATATAGGAATCTGTTATAGTATCCAGGTAAGAAGTGATGGTCGGATTAACATAATAAAAAAGAGAACGAAGAATGAAAATTGCAAGACTTGCTAATTATTTGGATTTGAGGTTAGAGAAAAGAGAGCAGTCAAAATTATGTCTGGTTTAGGAAACTAAATAGATGGTAATGCTATTTTCAGAGGTGGATAACAGAGGGAAAGAGTTATTTGGTGGTGGAAGAGCAAGGGGAAGGTGAAAAGTTCAGTTTGGAACATATTAAGTTTGAGGTTTCTGTGAGACATCCAAGAGGAAATGTGCAAAAGGCAATTGGATATATGTATCTGGGTTAGAGCATGGGTATGGGAGGAATCTTGAATTCGATGGTGGTGGGGACCATGTAAATGGATGCCAATCTCCAGGAAAGTACAGAAAGTGAGATGAGAAGGGGGCCTAAGATACAACTCTGAAATACCCCAAAGGAAGCTCAGAGGAACGTTTAAAGATAAGTGAGACGGAGTAATCACAGAAGTAGGAGATAAATTAGACAAGCCTGCTGGAAAAAAAAAATTAGTTTAAGAAATCGTTAAATTATTTAATACTGCTATGAGGTGAATAAAAATAAGGACCATAAAGGATCTGTTGGTTTTAGCAACAACAAAGGATCCATTGGTTTAAGCAACAACAAAGTTACTGCTTACCTTACGAGAGCAATTTTAGTCACATAATAGGAACAGAAGCCAGATTGTACTGGTTTAAGGGAATGAATGAGAAGCAAGGATTTGGAAAAAGTGTATATTACACTTTCAAAAACATGACTGTGAAGGAAAAGAGAACAAAAATGCGTGTGTGTGCGCGCGCGCGCGCACACATGCACTTTTTTTTTTTTTTAAAGAAGTCTTGAGCTGTTTGAATGCCAACGGCATGGACATCAGGAGAGAGGTAGATACTTAAAATATAGAAAGAAGAAAGAATAGCTAAATTAGAAGTTATTTGCATGTAGTGTTGAAATATACAGTGATTGAAAGGAAGTTAAGAAAAAGTAATCTTCATTACAAAATAAATAATGAGGCTAATTTTTTAAATTAATGAATTAGCTTCATTAACTATTCTTTTAAAAATACTTGCAGTCTTAGCTTTATTTATATGAACAAAAATTTAAAGGATCAGGATAAATAAAACTTGCAATGACACAAAACTATTAAGTGACAGAACTGATATTCAAATTCAGATCTTCTGAAACTAACTTGTGGTTCTGTAAAATAGGCATTTTAGCTCCTATAGCATGATCTCATTTAACCCTGATAATGCTCTGTGAGGTAAAATTTATTATTTTCCTTTTTAAACATGAGAAAATATATACACAAAGATAACACAATTAAGTGAGTGGTCCTCTTGGGAATTAAACCCAGGTCTATCAAACCCCAAAAGTCATAATTTGGAATTTGTTTGAATAATTTGGTAATTTCCTTTGAGGGTTGAAAAATCTTATTATAGGAGGCCACTATCCTATTTATATTTTCCTAAGTTGATAAGTCATTTTTCACTCTCCAATGTTTATTTCTAATCAATCTGGTCCAGCTTACAATTATTTTTTGTGAGGGGGTAGGGGAGGAGGATGTGGAAGATTCTTAAGTTCTAGCAGTATAATAAAAAGAAAGGTGTAGATTGTATAACTTTTAATTCTGTTATGTTTCTCGTTCGTTTTTGAATTAGGAAAATAATATTAATCTAAAAGAAACCTCAAAACATTTCATTGCTCATCTCTGTAAGAATTGTGTGACTGACTCCCCAGATGTTAGCTCCTGACCTCTTGAATTTTGATGTTTTTTCAGCTTTATTTTCTCCAAGGAGAAAAAAATATGAGGCAGGAAATAGATTTTCAAACAAGACCTATCATAGAACATATCTATTGAACACCACCTACATTTGAGCAGGAGCCAAAAGATTAGGTGAATGCCACATTACTCATCACCCACCCACAAGGGTCAGGCCATTTGTAGCCCAACCCTAGGAGAGTGGGTTGGTGTGGGGGTGGTCCTGAAAAGTGGCTTGTACTCTGTTGCCCCCTTTTCAGAAGGAAGACCCTAGCATTTGGACATTTCTTTGTCAAAGAAGTCACTAGAATTTGTAGAGGACTTGTTGGCACCATATCACACTTACCCAGACTTCCTCAATGACTACAGTGTTACAATCAAGAGACAGAGGTAGCTTTACAAAAAAAAAAAAAAAAAAATTGAGACAGAAAAATGCAAATTAAATGATAAACTGTCAAGAGACAAAAAAAAAAAAAAAAAAAAACGAAGAAGGAAAAATGCAACCTGAATAGCTTAGCACACTAAACTTAATAATGTCGAACTGTTAAATTCACAAGATTAACTAGACTATTAAAAAAAAGAATTAACATAGTTCAACCTGGGGTAAATGAGACAAAATGCATTTTCTCCTCTCCTTTCTCTTTCTTTTCCGTTCCTTCTCTTCTTTTCTCTGTTTCTCTCTCTCTTTGAATTATAGGGCCAAATGCAGAAAGAGTAGAAGAAATTGCATATCATAAGGTAGAAATACTTGTAAATTTTATTTTATTTATGCTTGTAGAGAAGTTTCCTAGGTTTTGCTGGTTGGGTCTAAAAGGAGCTTTGGGAGGTCTTTGCATCTCTGAAATGTGGGTGTTGGTCTTTTAGATTATTGGGGAGAGGTAGAATTCTGGGAATGCTTAATGGTTTTGGGAACTGCTTGCTTTCATTCTCTTTGGGGCTTAATGTTACCTTTTTTATAGAAAATGTAATTTGTTTTTAGAGGTTAAATTGAATTTTTCCTGTAGTCTATGTTTTGGTAACGTAATACAAGAAGTAAGGAAACCTCAATAATCTATTAATTTAGAGCTCTAAAATGGTTTCAGAGTATCTATAGGACAAATTTTATAAACATGTAAGCTCTTAAAGATGCCCTGATTTAAATATTACTATGTCAAGACCAAGATGGTGGACTGGGCATAAATATTTTCTGCCTCACTCCCTGAAGCCTTTGAAGTGTTAATAAATGTATACTAAAACAACAATTTTAAGGGAATTATTTCTCTTAGTTTATTACTCTCTAAGAGAAATAAAAACAAGAAAAGATGACGTCAGTGGACCAGAAAGGTCATGGGATATATTGAAGGATAAATCCCAGATCAGAAAACAACAACCAAACCCAAACCATGCCCTGCCCAGGAGAAGGTGCCTGAGAGCCTCTCTCAGGTGGAGGCCCAGAAAGGCATTCACAGAGCTGCCTGGTATGGATGAAGGAAACAAGTATTGGGTCATATAATTAGGGTAATTAACTGAAAGGTTGTTTATAAAACAAACAAGGCAATCTCTTTCCCTATTTCATGTGTGTCAGTGAGCAGCATATGCTCCAAGGGTAGCCTTGACAACTGGTTTCTAAACAAAGGGAGAGATTTTCCTGACTGCGGGGGAAGGGTAGATTTTAGGAGAATAGGGTTTTTGAGGTAATTCTTGACAACCACAAAGGAAATAGAAAGAAAGAAGTGGATAGGAGAACTCTAACAATGCCCTCCCTTACTTTCTCAATAATGAGGTTCTGAGCTAGTTTGTCCCCTCCCTAACCAAGGCCCTAAAGAAAACTTGCCTTTTGAAAAGATCCATGCATTTATACAGAGCCCAGAGTTCAAACTTCACATTCAATGTGTGTGTTGCAACGGGGAGGGTGAAGCATGTACTTATTCCTTATTCAATAAATAAATATTTACTAAGTGCCTACTATGTACCAGCCAGCATTCCAGACAGGGAATAGCACACAGCTTTTGCCATCATTACCTCACATTTTACATTCCAGTGGAAACATGTATCAAGCAAGTAAACCCCGTTGATATACCGTATATTCCAACATTACATATTGCCAGTGAGAGAAAGAAAAATAAAGCAGGAGAGGAAGCCTATGAGTAAAAGGGTGCTGTGGTAGCAGAAAGGGAAGTCAGGAAGGGCATCTTGAGGAAGTGATGTTGAACAGAAACCTAAAAGAATTGAAAGGAGAGCCCTTCAGAGGGAGAGCATTCTAGAGATAAGAAACCTTTATTGCAAAAGCACTGCAACAAGAGTGGGGTTGGTGTGTACAAGGATCAGCAAGAGGGCCAGTGTGCAAGAGATGAGTGATAGGCACAACTGCATGGGAAACTCACAAAAACATCCTATTCTGATCAACAGCATTCCTCATTTATAGTTTAAATAATCAACCAAGGATTAGTAGACCCTTAACAGAACCAAAATCGTGAAATAGAAGGGCCAGGATGAAGGCTACATCTTAACCCTAAAGAAAAAGACATTAGTATAAGGAATAGAAGGAAAAAACAAAATTTTAAGGTTTTAATTTTTAAGTAAGATGCTATGACAGCCACAAAATAAGAATCATCCATTACCTGTTGCCATGGAGTCCATTGTGACTCATAGCAACCGCGTAGGACAGAGTAGAATTGCCCTACACGGTCTCCAAGGCTGTAAATCTTTATGGAAGCAGACTGCCACATCTTTCTCACACAGAGCAGCTGATGGGTTCAAACCGCTGACCTTTTGGTTAGCAGCCAAGTGCTTCAACCTCTGAGCCACTGGGGATCCTTATAAATAAGAATAAGCAACTATAAAAAAAGAGCAAGATGGAGATCTTAGAAATGAAACTATTAAAATGTTGCTTTGAACTTTTATGCATATAACTGTAATAGCTATAAAACTATTGTCATGAATTGGATTGTGTCCTCCAAAAATACGTGTCAGCTTGGTTAGGCCATGTTTCCCAGTATTGTCTGGTTGCCCTCCATTTTGTGATTGATGTAATTTTCCTATGTGTTGTAAATCCTACCTCTGCCTGTGGTTAATGAGGCAAGATTAGATTACGTTAAAGAGGATTAGGGTGGGATGTAACACCCTTACTAAGGTCACATCCCTGATCCAATGTAAAGGGAGTTTCCCTTAGGTGTGGCCTGCATCACCTTTTATCTTACAAGAGATAAAAGGAAAGGGAAGCAAGCAAAAAGTTAGGAGACCTCATAACACCAAGAAAGCAGCTCCGGGAGCAGAGTGAGTCCTTTGGACCTGGGGTTCCTGCACAGAGAAGCTCCTCGACCAGAGGAAGATTGATGACAAGAACCTTCCTCCAGAGCTGAAAGGCACAGCAAAAGCCTTCTCCTGGAACTGATGCCCTGAGTTTGGACTTCTAGCCTACTGGACTGTGAGAGAATAAACTTCTGTTTGTTAAAGCCATCCACTTGTGGTATTTCTGTTATAGCAGCACTAGATAACCAAGAAAACTATAAATATCCTTTTTAATGAACTAAAATAGACCAGGGATTCCCAGGAGCTAACCAGGGTGGACTGATCTCATCCAAAAACGGAGGATTGGGTTTCATGGGAAGATCAGAACATCAGGCATTGCTTTTTCATCCTTGATGAACAAAGCACTGACAGGTTTTTAAGCACACCCCAATCTACTCACTCAATTAGGACTCTGCTTTAGAATTATGGCCTAGTCAAGTGGACACATATTTTTGGGGGACACAATCAATCCATAACAGAGTTTCTTAAAGTTGTAGAGAAAAGTGAGATGGAGAAGATTTAATTGTTACCTCTCATAATTATTAGCATGCTAAGTCAGACTTTAGAGAATACAATGACTACTCCCAAAGTAATGAATTCCCAAAGGTGATATCTGTGGGTAGTTAAGGGGGTAAGCCCTGTGTCCTAGATGAAGATTTTAAGACTGTTCTGATTTAATTTTTATTTCATTTTAAAATAAATTTTTTATTTCATTGTCAATCCTCTTTTGTTTGGTTTGTTTTTTGTTCAACTTCTTTACATTTCTGAGGAAATTCTGGTAGTACTATTACTGGTGTTTTCCCTTCTGCTCTTCTTTCTACTTCAACCATTTTCTCTTCTTTTCCCATGTGTCTTTATAAAAATTTCCCCTTTTCTGGCTTATTCTCCACCTATTCTCTGTCACCTACAATGTCACATAATGATACTCATGGATAGTGCTCAACTTCTATTAATATCAGGTATCATTCAACTTGACTCAAGGTCATACATTTGATTGGGATGTGAGCTTATGCAAAAACCATTTAACCTTCCAAGCCTTGACTGCTTCACCTATGAAATGGGAGGTGAGCAGGAAACAAAGAGGAAAGGGTATTTTTGTTTATCAAGTGTCTGGGCAATTTACATATTTAACAGTGTACTCACTAGCAGATAGATACATGCTTGGGCTTCATTTTTCTCAAAATTTACTCTTTTTGACAAACCCCCAATTGTGTTTGCTATTACTTAAACTAAATGTAGATTCAATAGGCTACGCCTAGTGATTTTCATATTAATATATTTTAGCTACCTACTCAGTCAATTCCAACTATTATTTGCAAGTGTGTGTTTTTTAATGCAAATTCTCAATTTCAGGACTTCCTTCCTTCTAAGCCATGCAGTTTAAATTAATGAATAACTGCCAAGAACAGTTTTTGTTGTAGGATGCAATCTCTCTCCCTCTTCTTTCCACATTCTCCCTTTACCTAGCTGCTTTAATGGTGCAAAGAGAGTAAAAAAAATTCATTTACGTGAATGTCACATATTGATGTGATTGAGTTTGCAGTATTCTTCATGTGGTAGTTGTGTCAGTTTATCTGACTCATCTTCTGAAACATTCTAATTGATCATCAACTATATCTATCAGTTACCTAGTCTGATAGATATAGTTGATGATCAGTCTGGTCATGCACACAATCAGTAATCCATTAGGGTATTCTGTTGTATTTCCAGCAAGATGCCTACCTAATTTCTTTTCATGTCTGTGCCATTTTTGCTCTAATGTGTACCTGTCTCTTTCAAACTTGAAGATCCTCTATGTTATTTATTTTTATTATCCCTGACTCAAGGTCAGTGGATTCAGGCACAGCTCCTTTCTGAACCACTAAAAAATATCAAGGAATTGGGTGGGGGTGGATTTTGGTTCTTGGCCCTTTTTCTCCTGCTGCTCTAATAGCCATCTTATCTTTAGATTCTTCTTTTACTCTCTAGAGACTCTCGTCAACTTGGACTAGTCATATGGCTAGTAAAACTCCATTAAAATACTAAAGGCCAGTCTATGCCTTCTTCCAATATCCCCCAAATTTTATGAGTGAGGTTTTTTTTGCTTTGTTTTGGTGTAGAAACAACAAAGAAAGAGGGCCTGAGACAGGAGGCTCCAGTTCCTTCAAACCCTAGTTCTGCACTGGCTGTGAATGAGATAGGAGCAATTCAGAGCTCCCCACGTATTCCACAGTAAAACACAGAGATATCCGAGAACTGAGAGGAAGTTGGCCTATCATGAGGACTCTATGGTGTGGGATGAGGTGACCTTGTAATAGAAGCTGCAGAGTACCAAATAGTGACCTCCAACGGCACATGAAACCCATTGGCATCCAGTCGATTGCAACTCATAGTGACCCTATAGGACAGAGTAGAATTGTCCCATAGGGTTTCCAAGGGGCAGCTGGTGGATTTGAACTGCCAATCTTTTGGTTAGCAGCCAAGCTCTTAACCACTGTGCTGTACTCATGACACCACTCAAAGTGCAGCTGAGTGCAGATTATCTGCCACATCATCAAGAACAAAAGTGGGGCCAAGTTAATTGACAAGAGGGGTCATGGGACTTCACTCCTAATAAAAATGCAGACCATGTGTGTTCACCAGCCGCAAATCTCAATAGCAGATGCTAGTATGACAGTCAGTAACCAGTAAACCAATAATTACTCAGAGGACAGAACAAGGACCAATGAGAACTCAGATGACAGTTCATAGTTCTGACCCCCTCACCATTATAACCAAGACAAATATATTTAACCCTAATTAGAGATGCCAACTCAACTAGAATTGGAAAGGTGATTGGATTAACTCATTTAATTATCTCAAGCACTGTATTAGTCATTACAACTATCTTTCCAAAACCAAGATGAGAAAACAGAGGTTCGGAGAGATTAATTGACTTGGCTATAGTCACACAGCAAATACACGTTAAAACTGGGATTAGAATCCAAGAAGTCTGAGTCCAGGGATCAAGTTAGTATTAGAATTTCCTGCTTCACTGCCATGTGCAAAACAGTGGGAATACAAAGATTAATAAAATATCCCCTGTCCTTGAGAACTCAAGGAGACAAGTATGTAAACACATGATTATATCCCTCTAAAATGGGATCTACAAACCACTTTGAGAGGGGTCAGAGAAAGACTCATTTAACAAGAGCAAGATATCCACATGACAACACAGGGCTGAACAACTAATAATGCATAAAATGTGTCATATACACATTGTCCATATCAACCCTTGTGTGTAAACCAAACCCAAGCACTAAGCAATTAGAACCAAAAACTTCATCTTCTATATTCCAGCTTGTTTAAAATTAGTGCTGAATTTTCTTATTCCATTTTCAGCTTTGTTTCACCTTCCATACTACATGGTTACTATATGTCACTAGTTTATGACATTATCAGCTTCATTTAAATCCAACAATTAAGAAAGTGTTTAATTCTTTTTGAAGAAATGAAGAAAGCATTTTCAGAGGAAGTATGTTTGACATAATAATGAGATTATTAAGGCATACAAGAGAAGAATATGTTCTAGGAATAGGAAATATATCTATTAGATAAAAATGAATTAACTAAAAATAAACAATTCTTTTCTTAGTATAATGAATACGTAGCAATAGCCAAGATAAAAGCCTAAAAAAATAATTTTAGTATATTTAACATTTTCAAAATTGTCTTTTGTGTTCTTTAAAGAAAATAAATATGTGATTTTTTTTTGCAATGGATACTTCATTCAATATGACTTATAATCTAATTTTTGTTTTTGATTAATCTTATCCATTTATGATGCTATCAACATATCTTGACAAAATTGCTTTGAATTAATTCCTCTTGTATGAAGGGTGATATAAATTTATCAGTTTCATAGCATTCCTGATGAAATCTCAATGAGTTTCTAAAATTTAAATTACCTTGTTTCATTTCTGGAAAAATGTACAATTAAGCTTGTTTTTCATGAAATTTATTCAATGATTATTGAATTATTATTTTCCCCAAATGATAAATCAATCTAAATGCTTCCACTTACTATCATAACCTTTAATTAAGCATTGTCACCTGCTGTTACATTTCATACATTCCCCAATAGGTCAGCATCTTAAATAACCCAATGTTCTTGTGAAAATGTAGTTGCTTTTTGGTACATTTGCTTTCCTTAGTATTCAGACTTACATAATTTAAAGTAATTGACCAAGTCAGGAAGATGAGGTTTCAGAAATATTTTCGGTAAAGCATCAGGCCCAACAAAAAAACCCTAGAGATAAGCTTTTATACCTAGCATATACACAGAAGTCTTTCAAAAATTGGAAAAGACTTGCTTGGAATCCAGGCAGGAAAGCAGAGCGCTGGGAACACTAACCAATACATGTTTTCCAAGAGGTTAATTATGTAATTAAATATCTATTAAGAGAAGAACTCAGGGATATGGGCTGAGCAATTATAGTAAATGTAAATACCTGGTCATATTTGCACAAAATTTACTAAATTTGGGTATAAAAATGACATAATCAAAAAGTAAGGCTTAAGCAGAAAACAATGAGAAAAAAAAATTCTTTACAAATAGAATCAACTTCCAGGAAAAGAAAAATAATGAATTGTTCTTTTCCTACTTCAAATATGGCGTAAAGGTTTAGCAGTGATTAACTGGTAGAATGACTTCTGCTATTTCAGATTACCTTGTCTTGATCAATGATCCATCATATACATATGACTTATTAGAGTTAAAAAAGTACCTTACTAACAAATGAGCAAATTGAAGTCCAGACAGGTTAATATATCAAAATGTATTAAAAAATCTCAGGTTTGAGAGTTGGAGAGAGTTGAGATGTTTTCATTCAAAAACTTTGTATTGGAATTTGTTCTTGCAGAACCTGTGTTCTAACTAGGGCAACAGACACCTAAATAATTATGACAAAACAGCATAAATATTTTTTATACCGTTGACTTTCAGCACAAAGAACAAGGAATTATTTCTGGAAGGAAAACAAGGAAGGCTTTTGAAAATAAGTGTCATTTAACTGGGTGTTAAAAGATAAAAAGATATTTATCAGCTCTGAAGAGTTGAAGGGGAGATTTCAAACAGAGGCTACAGAACTAATAAAAACAAAGAAATGTGAAAAATGTGGCCTGTTCAGAGAATCACTTGAAT
Organism: Trichechus manatus latirostris; assembly: GCF_000243295.1. Lineage (NCBI taxonomy): Eukaryota > Metazoa > Chordata > Mammalia > Sirenia > Trichechidae > Trichechus > Trichechus manatus. Next base: position 4,965,250 of record NW_004444080.1, read on the forward strand.
ATAAGGTGCATTCATGGAGAACATTTTGTTCTTTATATTTTTGTTATATTACTGGGCAACAAAACTAGAGTTTTTTGATATTCTAAAGCTGATTGGACATGCCAGCATCATCTTTCATAGTACTGTTGAGATACAACCACTTAAATAAACACTTTTGGTCTGATTGATTCAGACAGGAATAAGATATTCACATGCCAATATAAGGACTGAACAGCCAATAATATGCTAAATATGCCACTGTGCATTAGTTCTCCATATCAACCCATGGTGGGGGCGGGGGGGACCAACCTGAAGTGTATTGAACAACTAGAGCCAAAATTTTTGTCTCCAATATTCTAGCTTGTTCAAAAATAGTGCTGAATTTTCTTATTTTATTTCAGCTTTGTTCTACCTTTCAGACCAGATTGTTCCTGTAAGTCACTTGTTTATGAAATTACCAAGTTAATTTCTATATCTAGACCCTAAACACACTTCTTAGACTGGATGACAGAATTCTATGGCTCTCAGAATTCTCTTCCAGGTAAATATTCCAGACACCTATTATCCTGTTTAACTAATAATCTAATTCCTTGCCAACCTTAAATCCTTATGGGGAGAGTGCGGTCCATTGTAACAGTGGCATGAAAGGCACTCAGGAAATAAAACAAAGGATGGCCTCTGTGCAAAGACAACAGCCTTCCAGGTGAATGGCAGAACACCTGGATTCATTATTCAGTTGGACATCTGGTGGTGCCCTGCTATTCTAGGGAATTTTGAAAAGACTCATGAATATGATCCTACATAACTTCCTAAATGTGGAGTGATGGAAGAGGAGAATAGTTTATTTAAATGATACATTTACTCATACTCTGTTCCTTCATTCATACAAGGCCCTACATTTGCAATATTTGTTATATTTAGGCCATTACAGCAGTATGACTTCTAGGAAATCCTGGAAGAAATAAAGGCAAAATCCCAGAAGCTGAAGGCTTAAATGGTTTACTGGAACAGGAACGACTCAGATATTGCTTTATTTTTTCATTATCCCATCCTGCATTTTGCAATTTTTCATACATGTGTATATATCTAGAACTGGATAGATAGAACTTTCATGAAAAAGAAATATAAATAATTTTAAAACTTCTTTTGTTGCAATAGTAACATGTATTACACAATAAATTTTTATTTACTTATTTATTTTATAGCCTGTTATCACTGACTGATTAATGAGAATATACTTAACATTCCTGTACCATAGATTTTAAATCTAGAAATACAGGAAGAAGAGAAAAAAAACAGAAGTGGTAGGAAATGTATTTTTCAGTGTATGAGTACTAGTGCCTCGCTTATAACAAAATCAAATACGTTTTAAATATTTAGTTAATTAACACATCTCAATAGTGTTTTCAGAAACAAAATTAAAGAAAGGAAATATTTAATTCCTTCTAAAAACGTAATTCCAAAGGTAACAATGTCTGGTCATTGTGAGGCAAACTTCTTACACTCAAAATGTTCAAAATGTTTTTACTTTCTCTCATTTTTTTTCTCTTCTCATTGCTTTTGTAGATTTGGTACTATACCAAGAGGAACATCTTCCAGCTGAACAAACAGAATTCTTCTTAGCTCATTGGAGCATTGAAATGTACACTGAAAATAGTTTGGAAATAATTTACAATTCTGGCCCAAACTCTCAATACAATTTTTTTTTTTTGAGCACTTGCCAGTTCTTCTACACCTGCTTAATCACTTTTGAAAGATGGAAGACTTCATTAATGGTTTCCCATTGCTCTCAGAATACATAAATCAGGGGAAGACGAATTCAATTCTTGAATTTTGGGCATGTTCCTAAAGAAATTAAATTATGGGTGGGACATTATGATTCTATGGCTCTATATCATTCTGGGATGGGAAATCACTTAAATGTTTAATTATTAGTATCTCTTATTTCAATCTTCAGCTTCCAAAATGTCCCATTCTGCAATATAAAATTATTCACATAGTTTAGAAAACAGACTTAGCTAAGTAAAAAAATAAAAAGTTGACCAAAAGTACATCTGGAAACAATGTTAAAGGCATAGATTTCTATGTGCAGAATCTTATAGAAGAAGCATATTTCTAAATGAAAAAAACATGCCTTCAATCTTCTTCTGTTCCATTTAAGATCCATTTTTAATTTTTCAATGTTCAACAATAGCTTAATATCAATAGTAACTCTGAGGAAGGCAAGTACTGACATTGTATACACAAGTTAATTATAGTGATGGATCTTGGATTTCATTTCTTGGTACCACACAGTTAAGAAAGAGCTAAATGCAGTATGTCAGTTTATAGATATCACGTACATAACAGACTGAGGTTTCTTGGTATGCTCCTACTGTAGACAGTTAAAATGCTTCCATTCCACCCTTGAGTGTAATGAGAGAACATATTTTGGGCTTTGAGGCTTGCAAATGAAAACCTCTTCAGTTGTATCAAATAACTCTTTGGTATGCTTCATTTTCTCTTTTTACTCAGAGTATGTTCTTTTCCTATCTTTTTATTTAGTTTGGCATTCAGCCCAATAGCTATCTCCTCAGCTGGTACCAATTTGATTCCTGGCCTCTCTAGGACAGCATGTGCTTCGATAAGCCAGCTGGCCACAAGAAGTCTGATTATAGCAATTTACTGACACGATCAGCTGCTGCCTGTCCCATTCCAACATACAGGTTCCCCCTCACCTGGGCATTTGCATACTGATGATACTTTTTTTTTTTCTGGAGGGCATTCTTTATAGCGATTGAAAGAGAAAATCCCTGATAATCTCAATCAGTGATGATCCAAAATGTAAAACTCTGTTCTGATTGCTGAACAAAATGAAAGCAATAAACAAAAATTTGGGAAAGAAACAGAATAAAAGTAATGAAGCCTACCATGAGTTAAACCTCATGTTCATCCACGGCTGCCACCTTGCCTCCTATCAGAAAGGAAGAGGTCTCCTTCCTCTAAAAAAAGCCAATCACACTTGTCCTCTGTTCAATCAACTCCATGCTTTGTACTCACTTGCCTACAAACTTAAAATTTCTCTGTCTCAGTTGTAATTTTTCTTATAATGTTGTTGTTACCTGCTGTTAAATCAGCCCCAGACTCATGGAGACACATACACAATGGGAACCAAACACTGTTGGATCCTGAAAAATCCCCATGATTGCCTGTGGATCTGACCGTTGTGATCCATAGGGTTCTCATTGGCTGATTTTCAAAAGTAGATCACCAGGCCTTTCCTCCTACTTGATCTTAGTCTGGAAACTCCTTTGAAACCTATTCAGCATTACAGCAACATGCAATGCTTCACTAAGAGGTGGCAGCTGGACATGAGGTGCACTGACCAGGAACTGAACCCAGACTAAGAAGAAAGGCCTCGCAGTATATAAAAGTATACGAAGCTCTTCATGATTTGGCCATTGCCAATATCTCCAGTCTCATCTTTCTCCTAACTTGATACAAGTCATGTAAGTTATCTTCAGGTCTCTAATGCCCCATATTCTCTCTCTCACACACAGCTATGGGCCTTCAAAAATTGCAGTTCCTTGTTGAGAATGATTTCCCAGACTCTGATCCCACTAAAAAATAACCAGTTACTGTAGAGTTGACTCCAACTCATGGAGACCCCATGTGTCAGAGTATAATGGTGCTTCATAGGGATTTCAATGGTTGATCTTTCAGAAGTACAGTGACAGGCCTTTCTTTCAAGGTGCCTCTAGGTAGACTGGAACTGCTAACTTTTCAGTTAGCAGCTGAGTACCTTAACCATTTGTACCACAAAGGGACTCCTCCAATTCCACTAGACTTGGCTATCTCCTTCTTTCAGGCTCAATTCAGAAGACTTTCTGATCTCTCCCCACCTCTTTCTAGTCTACTTTCAGTGCCCATTCTCTGTGCATTCACCATCATAGTGATTCACATTTTGTATTGTCTTATTTACTTTCTTATTTTTTTCTCTATTGGCTTCAAGGATCTTGAAGCATGGCTTTGTATCCTCTGAACCGAGACAGTGCCTATCACATAAAAGATATACAATAAAAAATTTTGAGTATTTTGTGTATAGCCAATTTTTCTAATTCAAAATTGAAATACATAGTCCAATAAAGAAAAAATATTTCTCTATGTATTTATTTTTATCAATATAATGAGGAGTTTCAAGAAACTATGGAATATATAAACAACATATCTATATCACAATAAATTATATTGAAATTGTTGTTGTTAGTTGCTGTTATGGATTGAATTGTGTCCCCCAAAAGTGTGTGTCAACTTGTCTAGGCCCTGATCTCCAGTATTGTGCAGTTGTCCTCCATTTCATTATCTGATGTAATTATCCTATGTGTTGTAAATCCTAACCTCTATGATGTTAATGAGACAGGATTAGAGGCAGTTATGTTAATGAGGCAGGACACAATCTACAGGATTAGGTTGTATCTTGAGTCATTCTCTTTTGAGATATAAAAGAGAGAAGCGAGCAGAGAGGAGAGGGACCTCATACCACCAAGAAAGATGACCCAGGAGTGAATCGCATTCTTTGATGCAGGGCATCTGTGATGAGAAGCTCCTAGACCAGGGGAAGATTGATGACAAGGACCTTCCCCCAGAGTTGACAGAGAGAAAAAGCCTTTCGCTGGAGCTGGTGTCCTGAATTCTGACTTCTAGCTTCCTAAACTGTGAGAGAATAAACTTCTGTTTGTTAAAGCCATCTACTTGTGGTATTTCTGTTATAGCACCACTAGATAACTAAGACAGTTGCTATCAAGTTGAGTTTGACCTTCTCTATGTTGAGTAGAAGTGCTCTATAGGGTTTCCAAGGCTGTGACCTTTCAGAAGCAGATTGGCAGGCATTGCTTCTGAGGTGCCTCTGGATGGTTTTGAACTGCCAACCTTTCAGTTAGTAGTCTAGCACTTAACTATTTATGCCACTAAGGAATTCCTTATATTGGAATTACTTCTGCCTTAAAAAAAAAAAAAATTCCTCTGATTTCTCCATTCAGAGATTAAATTTATTCAATAAATTTAATTATTGTTTTTTCAGCCCTAATTCATTTTAATTTTTCATTCCTTTTACCAATACTACCATTTTTTTTTACTTCTACAGCTCAGCACTGCTCTGATTTAGCAAGTGCCTTGGCCAAATATTTGTAATTCAGGTTAATATAGTTAGTTAAGACTGGGCTCAAGGCTGGGGACTACTATAAATCACTCAACAGATGGAAAAGTAATATAAGGAGAGTTAGTGTAACAGAGCACTAGAAAGACAAACAGGGAAGATTACATCAAGGTAAAACTCTACAGTATAAATCAGGGATTAAGAACATCTTGTATATACAAATTTATTAATGTATACACAAGTGTATGGCCTAATTTATCCTTAAAACCATCCTGGGAGAAACTTATTGTCTTTCCTATTTTACATACAAGAAGCTGAGGATTCCTGAGACTGATTTTAACAGTTAAGGACTCTTCATGTTGCAAGCATCAGTAACTCCAACTGAAAATGAATAAAGCTAAAACCTTCCTCTGGTTTGTCCTTAGTCTCAGCCTCCACTCAGCAACATTATACTGCATTAGCTCTAGAATTTATATCTTCTGTTTTCAAGCACAGTGGGTAATTGAAAAGCCTGGGTAGACAAAATACTATATATAATCTTCTCTTTTCTGGTCACAACCCTACAGCGGCAATTGTCCCTTTGCAACGCAGGCAGTAAATAACACAAGGTTCTTGATTATTACCTGCCACCTTTCCTCTGATTATTATTATTATTTAACATTTGATTGTGTTTAGGTGAAAGTTTACACAACAAACTACTTTGCCATTCAACAATTCATACGCAAGTTGTTCCATGACATTAGTTGCTGTCCCCGCAATATGTCAGCACTCTCTCTATTTCCACCCCAGCTTTCCCATTTCCATCCCTCCAGTTTTCCTGCCCCTCTTTGCCTTCTCATCTTTGCTTTTGGGCAAATGTTGCCCATCTGGTCTCATATAGTTGATTGTTCTACGGATTACATTCCTCATGGGTTATTATTGTTTATTTTATAGGCCAATCTATTGTTTGGCTGAAAGGTGACCTTCGGGGTGGCTTCATTTCCAGGTTAAAAGAATGTCTTTGGGTGATAGTCTCAGAGGTTTCTCCAGTCTCTATCAGTCCATTAAGTCTGGTCTTTTTTATGAATTTGAGTTTTGTCTACATTTTTCTCCCACTCTAACCAGGACCTTCTAATATGTCCCTGGTCAGAAGTGTCGGTAGTAGTAGCCAGGCACCTTCCAGTTCTTCTGGTCTCAGGCTACAAAAGTCTGTGGTTTGTGTGGACCATTAATCTTATGGACTAATTACTTCCTTGAGGCTTTGATTTCCTTCACTCTCCTTTGCTCTAGCCAGGAAGAGACCCATAGTTGCATCTTAGATGGCCACTCGCAAGCTTTTAAGACCCCAAACACTACTTGCTACACTAGGATGCAGGGGTGTAGAGAGGGTAACAAGTCCCTGGGACAATCTCTAAGTTGCTCCCCCAATTTGTGTGCCCCGGGGCCATCTCTAAGTAGTGCTGTCCCCTAATTTCAAGATGAATAGACATGGGTAGTAGCAACATGTCAGCAGAAATGCCTTCCCCTCTCTTGTCCACTGCGTCAGTCAGGTGACTTTCATATTTGTGGTGCCTCAGAATGTTGTTCCACACCTCATCTGGCACCCCCTTAGACTTGCATCCAGAAGCAAGTGGCCCCTTCTGCCCTCCCCTCACTATGCCTCTGCTAGGATGTAGAACATTATCTTTATGAGCTATGTTATGCCAGTTGACATAGGTATCCCCAAGACTATGGTTCTTAGCCTTCAAGCCCATTAACTCAGTCCTACAAGGTGTTTAGACATGTCTTAGAAGTTTCCATAGCCATGCCCCCTATGTACTCTATTACATATATGAATTTACATTCAGCACATACAAATATGTATACACAAATATCCACAACTATACCCATATATGCACTCGCATGCCCTCCCATATGCACTCCCCCATCTATTTCACATATATATCTACCTATGTAACCATTCACCAGTTTTTGGTTGTTATTACTGTTGTTGCAGAATTATATATGGTATAGTAGTTACCATACCAAAAAACCAAACCTGTTGCCATCAAGTTGACTCCAACTCATCTTGTGTACCTCTCAGTGTCTTCATTTGCCTTGATCACACTGTGCTGACCTCCTTATATTTTGTATTGCCTTTCCCTTCACCAGAATTAACATGTGTCTACTATTTAATAAGTGATTCTCCTCCCTCCCCCTCCCATCCGTGGTAACCATCAAAGAATGTTGCTTTCTATGTGAAAACCTACCCTTAACTTTTTGTAAAAGTGGTATCATACAGTATTTGTCCTTTTGTGATTGACTAATTTCACTCAGCATAATGTCCTCCAGATTCATCCATGTTATAAGATGTTTCGAGGACATATCATTATTCTTTATCATTGCATAATATTCTATTGTATGTATACCACAGTTTGTTTATCCATTCATCCGTTGATGGACACTTAGGTTTTTCCATCTTTTTTCTATTGTGAATAATGCTGCAATGAACGTGGTTGTGCATATGTCTATTCATTTTAATGCTCTTATTTTTCTAGGATATATACCTAATAGTGAGATTGCTGGATCATATGGTATTTCTATTTCTGGCTTTTTGAGGTAGCTCCATACCATTTTCCATAGTGGTTCTATGATTTTACAATTCCACCAGCAGTGTATAAGAGTTCCAATTTCCCCACAGCCTTGCCAGCATTTGTCGTTTTCTGTTTTTTTAATCAGTGCCATTTTTGCAGGGGCGAGACAATATCTCATTTTAGTTTTGATTTCCGTCTCTCTAATGGCTAATGATTATGGACATCTCTTCACGTGTTTGTTAGCTGCTTTAATGTCTTCTTTGGTGAAGTGTTTGTTCATGTTCTTTACCCATTTTTTTCATGGAATTGTTTGTCATTTTGTTGTTGAGGTGTTGAAGTTTTCTAAATGTTTTAGAGATTATACCCCTGTCGGATATGTCATTGTCAATTTTTTTTTCCCCAGTCTGTAGGTTCTCCTTTTACTCTTTTGGCAAAGTCATTTGATGAGGTCCCAGTTATCTAGTTTATCATCTGTTGTTTATGTATTTTTAGTTATGTTTGATAGTCTACTTATGCCATAAATTAGGGCCTGTAGATTTGTCCTTATGTTATCTTCCAGGAACTTTATAGTTTTAGGTTTAACGTTGTCATGGTTTGAATTATGTCCCCCAAAAATGTGTGTGTCGATTTAGCTGGGCCATGATTCCCAGAATTGTGTGGTTGGCCTCCATTTTGTGATTGTAATTTTATGCTAAAGAGGATTAGGGTGGGCTTGTAACACCACCCTTACCCAGCTCACATCCCTGATCCAATGTAAAGGGAGTTCCCGAGGGTGTGGCCTGCACCACCTTTTACCTTATAAGAGATAAAAGGAAAGGGAAGCAAGCAGAGAATTGGGGACCTCATACCACTAAGAAAGAAACACCAGGAGCAGAGCGCATCCTTTGGACCCAAGGTTCCTGCGCAGAGAAGCTCCTAGTCCAGGGGAAGACTGATGACAAAGAGGACCTTCCTCCAGAGCCAACAGAGAAGAGAATGCCTTCCCCTGGAGCTGACACCCTGAATTTGGACTTCCAGCCTACTAGACTGTAAGAGAATAAACTTTCTCTTTGTAAAAGCCATCCACTTGTAGTATTCCTGTTAGAATAGCACTAGATATTAAGACAAACATTTAGCTCTTGGATCAATTTTGAGTTGGTTTTTGTTTATAGTGTAAGTTATGGATCCTGTTTCATTTTTCTGTAAATGGATATCCAGTTTCACCAACACCATTTGTTAAAGAGACTATTTTTTCCCCATTGAATTGACTTTGACCCCTTGTTGAAGACTAGCCTTACATAGCTGGATGGATTTTTTTCTGGGTTTTTCTGTCTGTTCTATTGGTCTGTGTGTCTGTCCTTGTACCAGTACCAAGCTGTTTTGACTACTGTGGCTGTATAGTAAGTTCTGAGATTGTGAACTGTGAGGCCTTAAACTTCATTCTTCAGTAATGCTTTAGCTATTCAGGGCTTCTTTCCTTTCCATATAAAGTTGAAGAATACCTGTTTCTACTTTGTTAAAGAATGTTATTGGGATTTGGATAGGGATTGCATTGGGTAGTATTGGGTAGTATTGACATTTTCACAATGTTAAATATTCCAATCCATGAGCATGGTATGTTTTTCCATTTGTTTAGGTCTCTTTTGGTTTCTTGCAGCAGTGTTCTGTAGTTTGATTTTTTTTTATGTCCCTGGTTAGATTTATTCCTATGTATTTTATCCTTTGGGGGGCTATTGTAAATGGTATTGTTTTCTTGACTTCCTTTTTGGAGTTCTCTTTGTTAGTGTAAAGGAATACAACTGATTTTTGTGTGTTGATCTTTACCTTGCCACTTTTATGAATGCTTCTATTAGTTCCAGTAACTTTCTTGTGGAGTCTCTGGGACTTTCTATGTATAGAATTGTCATGGATTGAATTGTGTCCCCAAAAATATGTGTCAACTTGGTTAGGCCATGATTCTCAATATTTGAGGTTGTCCTCAATTTTGTGATTTTCCTACATGTTATAAATCATAATCTCTGCCTGTGGTTGAAGAGGATTAAGGTGGGATGTAACACTCTTGTTCAGGTCACATCCATGATTCAATGTAAAGGGAGTTTCCCTGGAGTGTGGCCTGCACCACCTTTTATCTTATAAGAGATAAAAGGGAAGGGAAGCAAGCACAGAGTTGGAGACCTCATACCACCAAGAAATCAGTGCCGGGAGCAGAGCGCGTCCTTTGGACTTAGGGTTCCTGCACGGAGAAGCTCCTAGTCCAGGGGAAGATTGATGACAAGGACCTCCCTCCAGAGTTGACAGAGAGAGAAAGCATTCCCCTGCAGCTGACGCCCTGAATTTGGGCTTCTAGCCTATTAGACTGTGAGAAAATGAAATTCTCTTTGTTAAAGCCATCCACTTGTGGTATTTCTGTTACAGCAGCACTAGATGATTAAGACAAGGATCATGTCATCTGTGAAAATGGATAGTTTTACTTGTTCCTTACCTATTTGGATGCCCTTTATTTCCCTTTCTTGCCTTACTGCTCTAGCTAAGACTTTCAGTATAATATTGAATAGGAGTGGTGATAATAGGCATCCTTGTATAATTCCCATTCTCAATGGGAATGCTTTCAATTTCTCTTCACTGAAAATAATATGAGCTGTTGGATTTGTACAAAAAACCAAAAACCCACTGACATTGAGTCGATTCTGACTCATAGCAAACCTATAAGACATTAGAACTTTCCCATAGGGTTTCCAAGGAATGGTAGATTTGAACTGCCAACCTTTTTGGTTAGCAGCCGAACTCTTAACCACTGTGTCACTGGGGGTCCTTGGTTTTGTATACATACCCACAATTATGTTGAGGAATTCCCTTTCTGTTCTTATTTTGCTGAGAGTTTTCATCAGGAAAGGATGTTGGATTTTATCAAGTGCCTTTTCCACATCAATTAAGATGACTGTGTCATTCTTTTCCTTTGTTTTGTTTATGTGATGAATTATGTTGATTGTTTTTCTAATGTTGAACCACCCTTGCATCCCTGATTGTGATGTATTATTTTTTTGATATGCTGCTGTATTCTGTTGTCTAGAATTTTGTTGAGAATTTTTGCACCTATATTAATGTGGGACACTGGTCTGTGATTTTCTTTTTTGTGGTATCTTTTCCTGGCTTTTATATCAGGTTTCTGCTAGCTTCATAGAATGAATTAGAGAGTATTCCTTTCTTTTCTATGTTCTGGAATAATTTGAGTAGAATTGGTGCGGTGTGATGGATTCCTTTCGTGTGGTCTTTCTAGCCATGGTTGTAACTCCCACTCAAGTGATTGGGTGGGACTGTGTGATTGTGTAATTGTGCCCACCAAAGAAAGCTACCTAGCCAACTGACTGGAAGAGATCCATATTTGTACCCATTACAAAGAAACAGGATCCAACAGAATGAGGAAATTATCGAACATTATCATTAATATCACACACAAGTAAAATTTGGCTGAAGATCACACAAAAGTAGTTGCAGCAGTACGTCAACAAGGAATTGCCAGAAATTCCAGCCAGATTCAGAAGAGGATGTGGAACAAGAGATATCATTACTGATGTCAGATGGATCCTGGCTAAAAGCACAGAATACCAGAAAAATATTTACTTGTGTTTATTGACTATGCAAAGGCATTCGACAGTGTGGATCATAAGAAATTACAGATAACATTGCGAAGAATGGGAATTTCAGAACACTTAATTGTTCTCATGAGGAACCTGTACTTAGACCAAGATGCAGTGGTTTGAACAGAACAAATGAATACTGCGTGGTTTAAAGTCAAGAAAAGTGTGTGTCAGGGTTGTATCTTTCACCATACTTATTCAACCTGTATGCTGAGCAAATAATCCGAGAAGCTGGTCTATATGAAGAAGGATTGGAGGAAGACTCAATAACAACCTGCAATATGCAGATAAAACAACCTTGCTTGCTGAAAGTGAAGAGGACTTGAAGCACTTACTGATGCAGATCAAAGACCACAGCCTTCAGTATGGACTACACTTCAACCTAAAGAAAACAAAAATCCTCATGATTGGACCAATAAGCAACATCATGATAAACGGAGAAAAGACTGAAGTTGTCAAGGATTTCATTTTACTTGGATGCACAATCAACACCCTATGGAAGCAGCAGTCAGGAAATCAAAAAGAAGCATTGCATTGGGCAAATTTGCTGCAAAAGACCTCTTTCAAGTGTTAAAAAGCAAAGATGTCACTTTGAGGACTAAGGTACGTCTGACCCAAGTCATGGTGTTTTCAGTCACTACATATGCATGTGAAAGGTGAATAATGTGTAAGGAAGACTGAAGAAGAATTGATACCTTTGAATCACGGTGTTAGTGAATACCGAATATACTATAGATTGCCAGAAGAACGAACAAATCTGTCTTGGAAGTACAGCCAGAATGCTCATTAGCAGCAAGGATAGCAAGATTTTGTCTCACATACTTTGGACATGCTATCAGGGGGAACCCGTCCTGGGAAAGGACATGATGCTTGGTAAAGTTGAAGGTCAGCGAAAAAGAGTAAGACCCTCAACGACATGGATTGGCACCGTGGCTGCAACAATGCACTCAAGCATAGCAACTATTGTTTGGATGGTGCACGACTGGGCAGTGTTTCGTTCTGTTGTACATAGGGTCACTATAAGTTGGAACAAACACGATAGCACCTAACAACAAAACAACAATAAAGAGATAGGTCAGTTTTGCCATCTGCCTGGGCTTGAAATGAGGCACCCCAGAGGCAGGAAAGACAGCATCCCACCACCACCAAGGAAGAACAGCCAGGAGTGGATTACACATCCTTTGGACCTGGGATCCCTGCTCTGAGAAGCTCCTGGACCCAGGAGACAGAGAGCTAGCTGTAACCCTGAAGACAGTGAGAAGCAGTGGCAAGAGAGACCAGCAGGAGAGACTGAGCAGTGGGATTTCTGGCCCATGGAGGGAGAAATCTGAGCGCCTTTGAGCAGAGGCAGAGGGCCAGGGAGAGATGTGCCTGGGAACATGGCTGGAAAGAGGCTGTCCTGATGGAAGAACAGTATTCTGAGAATTCCTGAACCTGAACTGTAACCTGTTAAACCAAACCAAACCAACCTGTTGCTGTGGAGTCAATTCCAACTCATAGCGACCCTATAGGACAGAGTAGAACTGCCCCATAGGGTTTCCAAAGAGCGGATGGTGGATTCAAACTGCTGACCTTTTGGTTAGCAGCCAAACACTTAACCACTGCACCACCAGGGCCCCTCTACCCTGTTACTTCCCTAATAAATCCCATAATCTTGAGTATGGTCTGTGAGTTCTGTGTGGCAATTGAAATGAATTATTGAACCCAGCACAGAAGTAGAGAGTGTTGTGGGAGGTACAGTTGGTGTCAGGATTGGTAAAGATAGCGGAGAGAGGAGGTATGTCTTTTTGTGTGGTATTAACAGCTTTTTTTGTTCCTCTTAATATTCTGTGCTGAGTTCTTTTTGCATATGGATTTTCTTTTCCTATTAATTGTTGTTGTTTTTGTGTTTACTGAGTCCTTTTTGTTTTCTTCTTTATTTTGGTGAGTATATTTGTTACTTTTATTTTTGGTTATCTTAAAGTTTACATTCATTTCTTAAAATTAAAACAGTCTGTTATGTCTTGAAATCACCTTGACTTTCTCCCCATATGGAAGTTTTGTAACTACATCTCATATTCCTCCTCTCTGTTTTGAAGTTGTCATAGTTTACAGCTTAATTCCTCTGGTTCCCTATAGTCAGTTTTTTAGTTTTATTTTGCTTTTCTGAAGTCTTTATCTGGGTTTGTATCTAGGTGATGTTGTTGTGTGTCTTTGTCTCAGGTTGTTGTGTGATGTCATTGGTACTCTATCTGAACGACACCCTTTAATATTTCTTGTAAGCTCCTTGACTTTTTACAAATACTCTTAGTTTCTACGTATCTGTGAATGTTTTAGTTTCATCATCATTTTCAAATGTCAGTTTTGCTGGATACATGATTTTTGGTTGGCAATTCTTTTCATTCAGGATTTTATATGCATCATCCCATTGCCTTATTGCTTGCATGGTTTCTGATTACAAATTGGTGCTTAGTCTTATTGGTGTCCCTTTGTAAGTGATATTTTGTTTTTCACAAGCTGCCTTCAGAATTTTTTATTTGTCTTTGATTTTGTAAATTTTGATTATGATATATCTTGGTGATATTTTTGGTGGGTCTACCTTGTATGAGGTTCATTGAGCTTCTTGGATTGTAACCTCAACTTTCATGATATTTGGGAACTTTACAGCCAGTATACCTTCAAAAAATTCTTTCTGTAGTTTTCTTTTTATTCCTCCTTTTCTGGAATATCTATTATGCATAAGTTATTCCTTTCGATGGTGTCCCACATAAGGCTTAGGCTTTCTTTGTTGTTTCCATTCTTTTTTCCAATTGTTCCTAAAAGTTAATAATCAAGGAATTTGTTCTCTATTTCACTGATTCTTTCTTCTATTGATTTAATTCTACTTCTCTGGTCTTCCATTTAGTTATCTATTTCTGTTATTTTAACTGTTAATCTTCTGGATTTCTTGTTGTTTTTGTGAGGTTTCTGATTGTTTATTTTGGCATTTTTTTCTTGTATTGTTTACCTGAATTCTTCTAGGATTTTGTCTATGTTTTCCTTATCTTTTTGAGAATCCTGTATATACGTCTTTTGAATTTTTTATTAGGTAGTTCTATTACCATTTATTCCTCAGGAAAGTTTTTTTTGGTCATTTATTTGAACCATCTTATCCTGTTTCTTCATATGATTTGTTATTGTCTGTTGTCTCTGAGGTATTAAGGTGTCATTTTATTGACTGACTGTATGTTTTTTTGTTTTGTCTTGATTTGTTGTTTTGCTTTGTTTTGATATATCAGGGCAGGCTGGTCAGGTGTGCTTCACTGACTGCTTGTCTGGCAGCATGGCATGCTCACCAACTTTCTCTGGGTGGGTGAGGAGGTGGTAGGTAAGGCAAGCCAGTGTTGCTGTTCACTGTGCATGCAATGGCTGAGGGCAGTCCGGGCAGGTGCTGGTCACCACCTGTCATTGGTCCAGTGCCATGAGAGTGCTCACACTTGATCACTGGGTGGGTGGGGCAGTGGCCAAGGGGAGTAGTGGGCACTGGGTGTGCTGGAGTGAACTCCACCATTTTCTGGGTGGGCAAGACTGTGGGCAAGTTGCAGAGCATTCCACTGCTTGGTGGGTGAGCAGGTGGGCAGGTGGGTGGGTCAGCAAATGGGGGTTGGGGCAAGTGGCCAGGGGTGTGAGAGTATTCTCCTGTTGCTTGCTGGTTGGCAGGCAGGGATGTGGCAGACAGGGCTTGGTGGGGGGAGAGGGGGCTCATACTGTGGTCCTTGGTGGTTGAGGATGCAGAAATGGGGGTATTCATGCCACTAATCACCAGGAAGGTGGGGGGAGTGGGAGCATGCTCCTCTGGTCACCAGGCAAGTGTGCCTGTGCACATCTTGTTGGCTGCAGCCAGCACTGGGGACCATACCCTGACCAAGTGTGAGGAGGGTGTGGCTGCCTGGAGTCTGGTTGAATGGGGACATCCTGCTGACATTCTACAGATCTATTACTCTATGTGTGCCACTTATCCCATTGACCAGGGACCACCGCTGATGATTAGCCCTGTCTCTGGGTCTTGTCTCCCTCCCTGCTCTGTGGACACTAGGATCCCTGAAGTTCTTGCCTTCCTTCCTGTACTTTCCTTCCTTAGATCCGGTTCATGTCCTCCTCACCTTCCTTCCATCCATGTATGTCCACAAAGTTTCTCTGTCTCCTCTTGGGAATTCTGTGAAGTTGCCATCCTGTGCTCCTCACCCAGGATCACTGCTGGCTTTGTCTTAAGATGGCCATGCTGTACCGGGCTGGCTGGTAGGACACCTGTACTCCACACACCTCCTCATTCACTATTTTTGACAAATTTCTTCTTCTAGTAGGTGTTCTATCTAATTCATTATCCTTTAATTTGATGCTTAGGGTTCCAGGATTGTCATCTGTATCTGTTTTACTTGGATCCTCAGGTCTTTGCTGTAGAGGGACATCATGGTGTGTCTGACTAAGTCATCATCTTTGCTCCTCTAACTCTTCTGATTATTATTTTGAGTTAGCATTCTCCCATGCAAGGTGTCGGGTGTCTAGTCCCTCATACATTACAGGTAACTGGCCCTACGCAAAACTGGCTTTTTCCAGCAAAATTATATTTACTTTTTTCCCTGATTCCAAATAGACTAGTTTCAACTACGCTTTTCTGTTTCTTATAGGTCCTTACCAAGTGCAAGATGTAGCTAACATACCATAACATTCTAAATTTTTTCCACCAACTTCCTTATTCTGCAGTCTCTTTACATTGTCTAAATTCCATAATCCAACAGGCAATATTCTCATTAGCTGTTTCAGTATCACAAAAAAGAATTGCCAGTTTTCCAGCCCAAGATAGAGGTTACCTTATCATCTTCTACCCTATTTCTACTCATCCAATTTTGAAATTTTAGAGTCTATTAATTGTAAATTTTTCACCATACTATTTCTAACTGTATGCTGAGCAAATAATTTGAAAAGCTGGACTATATGGAGAAGAACGTGGCATCAGGATCGGAGGAAAGCTCATTAACAACCTGTGATATGCAGATGACACAACATTGCTTGCTAAAAGTGAAGGGGACTTAAAACACTTACTGATGAAGATCAAAGACTACAGCCTTCAGTATGGATTAAACCTCAGCATAAAGAAAACGAACATCTTCACAACTGGACCAATAAGCAACATCATGATAAACGGAGACAAGATTGAAGTTGTCAAGGATTTCATTTTACTTGGATGTGCAGTCAACACCTATGGAAGAAGCAGTCAAGAAATCAAACAACACATTGCACTGGGCAAATCTGCAGTAAAAGTCCTCTTTAAAGTGTTAAATAGCAAAGATGTCACTTTGAGGACTATGGCCCACCTGACGCAAGCCACGGTGCTTTCAATTGCCTCATATACGTGTAAAAGCTGGACAATGAATAGGAAACTTCAAAGAAGAATTGATGTATTTGAATTATGGTGTTGGTTAATATTGAATATACTATAGATTGCCAGAAGAACGAACAAATTTGTTTTGGAAGAAATATAACCAGAATATTCTCTAGAAGCAAAGATGGTGAGACTTTGTTTCACTTACTTTGGATGTGTTATCAGGAGGGACCAATCCCTGGAGAAGGACATCATGCTAGGTAAAGTAGAGGGTCAGTGAAAAAGAAGAAGAACCTCAATTAGATGGATTGACACAGTGGCCGCAACAATGGACTAAAACATAGCAATGATTGTGACATGGTACAGGACCAGCCAATGTTTCATTCTGTTGTACACTCGATCACTGAGTCAGAGCCAACTCAATGGCACCTAACAACAACAACATTACTCGTAACACTCTCACATTTCGATATCAAAATCAGAGTCAGTCAGGATTCTTTAGTACAAGTAGCTATAAACCAACCTCAAATGACTTAAGCAAAAAGAATGTTACTGATTTAAATAAATTAGAGTTCAAAAAATAGGGCCTACCTCCAGCACAGACGCAAATCATGTCATCAGGACTCCCTTTCACAACTTCTCTCAGCAATACCTTCTCAGAGTGGGCTTTAGTTACAGGCTACGTGTGGCAGTGAGATGGTTGCTACAGTGCCAAGCCTGGCATCATCTCAGGTAAAGCCTGGTGAAGAAGCAACACCTCAGCTTCAACATTTACAACAGAAGCCTCATTGCTTCTTATTTGCTCTGATCATGTTTCATGCCCACGCCTGAGCCAGGCATTAGGACTGAGGCAGTGTGTCGAATTAACTTTGCAGAATTTCACTTGCTCCAACTATGGGCCAAGGATAGGGTGCAATCTAAGCACATGGGGGTGAAAATGGGAGGGAGATAAAAGACCAAAGGAAAGTTGGGGGTTTTGACAGAAACAGGAGGAAATACTATGAAAGGTCAATTAACAGAGGACAACTACATTAAGACTGGATGACTAGCATGTGACTGAAAAGGAATTTGAACTTACATATGTTTCTAAGTACAGATCACACTATCTCTCTGATTCTAATATTAAAGATTTGCATAATAATTCAATTACCTCATTAACTATATCATTCATATTTTATAAACTTTCCCTTTTCCAGGAAAGAAAAACTCTTACAATTTATTTTAAATGCATTTTATATTATTTTTAATATGATTTTTGTCATTGGCACTTTTGTGTGGTTATCATCAACGACAAAACAAAGTGTGTTTTCAGTTCATTCTTATGCTTGTCAACTTCAAAAATAGGGCCTTCATTGTCTGTTAACACATCTTAATCCAAAGGGACAATGAAAAAAGAGAGTAAGTAAATCTGTCATGCCAAATCACATATAGATATTGGCATAAAATTATTCTTATTGGGCCAAAGAGATGGAAAATAAAAAGGAATCAGCAAACCAGTTGTTGTAGCCTGAGAAGGGTGGAAGCAATATGACTCTTAGATCAGAGAATGAGCAGAGATGGAAAAATTTTCAAAATGGGCACCAGTTTGAGTCCTGGACACCTTAGTCCTAAGCCTACGCTGAAATTTAGTAGAACAACAACAATAAGGAATTTTTTAAATGTAGAAATGGAAACATAGCAATGATTGTGTGGATGACACAGGACCAGGCAGTGTTTCATTCTGTTTTACATAGTGTTGCTCTCAGTCGGAATTGACTCAATGGCACCCAACAACAGCAACAGAAATGGAAATGAGAAAGAATAAAAAGAAAATGTGACAAGCACCCATGTTCAACTATTCCAGTGATTCTTGAAGGTAGAACTGTTGGCATGTAAGCTTGGGGAGTGTGGTGCTGGGCATTGTTATAATTTGAAAAGTACATGCAAAATGCCTACTTTGATCAGTGTACCTAACACTCCCAAGGTGGGGAGGGGACCTTATTGGCATCATTTTTCTATTAACAAAATATCTTGAAATTAAACTAAGCCTGAAATTATTTTTGGACATACCCATTGCTACTATGGATGAGTTTTAGAAAAGTCTGATGCTCTAAAAACTAGGCAAGCATTCTGGATCTATTCAAACTCTGTCAATGTTCTTTGATTCTTGGGGTACAAGAATTCGTTAAATAGGCTATACTCCCAACCAGAGGTACACACCTTTTCTAAACCCCTAAACAGAAAAAGAACTTACTTATACTCATATAAACATTTACAGTTTGCAGGGCATGTTCAAGGTCCTCAAAATGGCTAATGATATGTATTATTTTGTTGAAACTTTCTAATTTATGATAGTTTTTCTACCTAATCAAAGAATTTCATATCTCGTATTCCAAATATTTCAGTTTGTATGAAAGCAATGGAATTCTCTGAAGCTTCATTTTAGTACTGGCTTTATAAATTGTTTCTAGCATCTGAAAAATTTCATATGATTCTGTTTAATATAGTTAAATAATATAAAATTCTTTTAAATAAACTCTCTTCTTATAATCAGCATCATTTGGTAAAAGACAATAATAAACTATTTTAAAGTAGTTTCATTTCCTCTCTAGCTTTTTATCCCCTCCCCACTACATACACAGCACCTTGCACTGAGCTGTTCACACAGTGAATGCTCAGTTAATTTTCGTTGGATATAATTTAGTTGTGTTAATACAAATGAGAAAACAGTATATTGCATGCCACTAGATTTTGTTTTTATCATTTGAAGTCATAACCTAATCTTTCCTTTTCTCCCCACCAGCCTCTCTCCCCAGTACCAATTTTTCAACACTTGCATCCTTGATTACTTTAATTACTCACTTCTGGAGCTTTGCCAGCTCCATCATATGTTTTCTGAAGAATAACGTCATATGAGAATGCTCATGAATTTTTCATGAGTTGCCTTAATTAATTAACTTATTTATTAATTTATTCTAAAATGTTTATTTAGACCTTTTAATATGTCAATCACCATGGTAGGCAAAGGTATTTAGTACAAACAACATAGTTACATTGTGTGGCTACATACAATCCAGGAGTAAGTACAATAAAAA
This sequence comes from Trichechus manatus latirostris, assembly GCF_000243295.1. NCBI lineage: Eukaryota > Metazoa > Chordata > Mammalia > Sirenia > Trichechidae > Trichechus > Trichechus manatus. The sequence goes on from NW_004444080.1 coordinate 4,984,947, forward strand.
TGATATATTAAGTTTAATTCATTCAACAAATACTCATTGAGCATCTGTCTGGTGTCAGATAATATGCTAAGAGCTAGGAACATATTAGTAAACAAAGTATAGATGGTGACCTGGAGAAATAGAACTAACAGGAGACATATATATACATATATGTATGTAGGTATCCACATATATAAATACACACATACATATATATGCCTATATATGCATATATGCATATGAATATGTATATATGCGTATATATATTAAGTAGTTAGCTATGTGATTGTTGGGGGCAGAATTTCTGGGAAACCTCAGTTTTTGCACTTAAGGCCTTCCAACTGATTGCTTGAGGTCCACCCACATTATCAAGCGTATTTTCCTTTACTTGGTATCAACTGATTGTGATTAATACCACATCTACAAAACACCTTCACAGCACCAGCTAGATTAGTATTTGATTTAATAACTGTGTACTATATCCTAGCCAAACTGACACATAAAACTAACCGTCACAGTTCGTTAGATGTTAGACTTAAAAAAATCTTGTATAATTCTTGTTAAAAATTTATTTTTCTTAATAGGAAGAAAAATCCAGTGTAGATTTCTATTGTTTTTCGCAATGGTTCAATTTACAATAGGCTTCCATTTGTCTGAACTAATAACCTTAAGGATTACAAGTTCCACCTATTATACTGATACTTGTGGTATTGTTTCTCAAAAAAATAAGTTGCATAATCATAACATTCTTTCATTTAAACAATAAACATTTCTTTAACACAAACTAAGTCCAAATTTTGCTTCAGACTCTGGATATACAGCAAAGAAAAACAGTAGAAAAAAATCCATGCCTTGCCCTCATGAAGCTTATACTGGGGACAGACAAAAGAGAAAATAAGTAAAATTTATAATATTTTTAATGGTGATAAATGCTATGGAGAAAAATAAAGTGAAGAAAGATATGAGGTGTGCTGACAGAAATAAGACAAACGGCAAGAAAATCCAGTGTGTTAAAAACATGCACACACAAGAAGGAGTGCAAGGCAGAGCATCATGATATTTAAGCCCTTAAATATGGTGTTGGTAAACATGAAATTTCAGAAAAAGCAGTAAAACAACACAATGAGATTGACTTTAGGTTGACACCAAGCAAAAGAGTTAATTTACAAACAAAAATAACATTTTAAGAATCAAATGTACATATTAGATTCAACAAGGATCAGAATGGTCATTATAGAAATCAAATAATTTAAATTAATAGAATGGGGGAGGAGAAACCTCAGAGGGGGGAGTAAATAGCTACAGCGGTCTGACAAAAATTATTTTTTCTGTCATTAGTGAGAAAAACTGGGCCACCTTAAATATAAAAAATACAAACTGGTATTGACTTTCAACGTTCAATGTTGAAAGATAATAGAACCTATTTCAAAAACTCTAAAATAAAAAAAATGAATCCCTAAAATATATCCTACTAAGTGTTGATTCAAGTATAAAGGCTGTCAATTGTAGATAAAGGACTCAGGTAAAATAGTGCCCTCTGCCCTTCTTATAAAATCAACTGGATGTTATTATCCAGCCATCTAGGAGAAAAATCAAAATTAAAAATTCAGTAATGAAAATCTGTGGTTAAAAATTTTTAAAAATAGGCAACTTCTGGAAAAATGGTACTCTAGGCAGAAGCACCACACCGTCCCTCCGCAGCAAAGATCTGAAAAACTAAGCTGAACAGAGAAAACAACAATCCTGAAACCCTAAAACATCAAATGAAGAGATAAAGAAATCAGCCAAGTACCAAATGGAGTGAGAAAACTGACAGAGAAGGGAGAGTGAGGAGAGATTCATGCAGAGGTCCCCTACCAGCTAAGGCAGCGTGGATCCACCATCTTGGACTCCCATCAGAGACCAGCAAACAGTGGGTACGAGAAAGCAGCTTCACGGAGCTTCCAGCGGGAGACAAAACAACCGGTAATTTTCGATATACGCTTTCCCACCACCACACCATTCTTCACCCCCACTTAGCCTCCTCTGCTTCCCACGGCCACAATCTCTTGTCCGGGAAACACCAGCTGCTTGGATTCCACACACCCAAATGGGCCGGCTCTCTGACTGCCATTTGTTGGCTGCTGGTGTTGCTTTTCTCCACTTCTTATGATTTCTTCCTTACCTCTCACCACCTCACCCTCCTTTCGCTCAAATACCTGGCTCTGTGCGCCATCTTTGCTTCTTCCTGAGGGGCTGCAGAGCTCCGGTAATTTGTGATAGACGCTTTCCCACTCCCTACCCTTCTTCACCCACACTCGGCACCCTCTGCTTCCCGCAGACACAGTCTCTTGTCCGAGAAACACCAGCTGCTTGGATTCCACCAGCCCGCACTAGCTGGCTGTCTGAGTGCCATTTGTTGGCTTCTGGTGTTGCTTTTTCTCTGCTTCTTTTGATTTATTCCTTACCTCCCACCACCTCCCCCTCCTTTCACTCAAATACCTGGCTTGGTGCACCATCTTTTCCTCTTCCTGAGGGGCTGTGGAGCTCCCTTTGACTGTGGAGCTGCTTCCCGGTCTGGGCTACCACGCTGGTGGGATCCCGGGGCTTTTCTTCGTTTGTTTGTTTTGAATTGTTTCTTTGTTTTCTTTTCGCTTTCTTGAGTTGGGAGCCCTCTCTGGCCAGGCAGTGCTGTGTGGCAAGGAGACTACCCCCTCTGCTTGCACAGACGTGCAGAGGGATCCCTGAGAGCATTTCTTTCTTCGTTGGTTTTCTTTTTCTGTCTTTTCTTCTGTTTTTTGGGGGGCTTTACTTGTTCCTTTTTTTTTTTAATTTGTTTTGATTTCATTTCCCTCTTTTTCCATTTTTGTCTTTCCTCATTACTCAGTTTCTCGTCTCTCTATATCTTCCTTCTCTTTCTGTTCCCTGCATACCTGGCGTTGTATACCTCTATGCCTCCTAGCCAGGCTGTACTGCAACACCTGAGAACAACTTCCTCAGACTCATAGCCACACCGGTGGGATCCCTGGGAACTTTGCTGTTCTTTAAACTTTCTGATTTTTATTTATTCATTCTTTTCATTGTTTTTCTTTTCTTCCTCTTCCCCTTTCTGTTTTTCTCCATTTCATAGTCTCTCATACCTCCACAAAAACAGCAAGCTCCCCTAGCATTCTTTTTTGTTTGTTTGTATGTTTTTTGCTCCTGTTCCTCTCTCTTCTCTCCCATATCCATCTTAGCTCCACACATAACAATCTCCCTGCTACATCCTGCCTACCTACACCATGCATTTAACATCACACCACCAAGCAACACAGGCATGGTCTACTGGAAACTGCCCTGCACTGATGACCAACCTGCCCTGGTGGCTGTAGTAAGTGCCACAAACAACCCG
>NW_004444080.1:4994904-5009883 GCF_000243295.1 Trichechus manatus latirostris
AGAGGGTTGACATGTTGTGGGGTTGTTAACCAATGTCATAAAACAGTATGTGTACTACTCTTTCACGAGAAACTATTTGTTTTGTAAGCCTTCACCTGAAGTACAATAAAAAAAAAATTAAAAATAATGAATGTTGTACACACTTAAATACATAATTTAAAGATATAGTAAGAAGTAGTCATTACAAGAAAGCAATGTAAATATTATAAACCCTGATAAAGTGAAAATAATATTAGCAACAAAATCAGAATTTGGGAGAAAATAAGAGGAATTGTGGCAATACAAATCACTTTGTCTTTCATAAGGGAAAGTCAATCCCGATGGTCTAAAGTTGGAGATGCAGTTATAAGAACAGAATAAGAACAGTCTTTTAAATGGTTTACCATATATTTTTCTTAAATTTAAAGCAATCTTTTAGGGACAGGTGTATCTTATGGCAATTAAATATATACCCGAAATTCAGCAAGTCTTTCTGTTCTGCTTGACTCTTTTCCTTTTATTCAGTAAAATTGGAGGAAAGATACACTTCATTACTATTTAAAGGGATTATAGCAATACTGCTACTGTGAGCATGACAGGAGCTAATATATGTAAAGTACTTAGAAAAAATGATTAAGTGCTCAATAAAAGTTCCATCTTTATGAAATATATATTTTCTGCCTTCCTGTCTCTAATTAGCTATAGATCTCCTTGCATATGTATACGTGAAGAAAGACTTTTGAAATGAAGTTCATCAAATGTTTCTACTAGACAAAACTTGGTAGTGGAATTTTGCTTGGTTTGCCAATTTCTAAATGGATTAACTAAATGGATTTTCTTAATTAAGTGTTCGATTTGCTACTTTCTAAATGAATTAACTTATTTTATAACCAGCAAGTGTCTATGTTGTGCTCTAAGAATAATACAAAAAACAAAAAACCAGAAAAATCTGTCTTCACGGATTCCTCATTTTAGACCTATCATGTGAATTCTCTAGAAATTTCCATGTACAAAAATTTCATTCGATTTTCACATATGTAAGTTTTCAATCATAGCAACGAATTGTGAGGATGGCACAGGACCGGGCAGTGTTTCGTTCTATTGTACACAGGGTTGCTATGAGTCAGAACCAACCCAACAGCACCTAACAACAACAAGGTGTTTAAAATAAAGTATCTCAGGAAACATAAAAGGGTCCAACAGGTGAAGACAACTGTCTAATGTCATGTAGAAAGTAAGCAGCAGACTTAATGCAAGACTTCCATCCCCAAACAGTGTTTCTCCCTCTCTATTGCACCATTATATAATGAATTTAAAAAATGGTTACCATGGCTACTACACCAAGAAATATGAAGACTGATGCAGAAATGAATCAAAAGTCAAATGATTAATAGTAATGAAAGATACCACCATGCAAAAGAAAAGCATGGATAAAGTTCCACAGCAAAGATCAACAACATAAACTTCTGCAAAAGCATGTGGCACAGTCAAGTATAATTGTAAGACGAACTAGGGATACATGGCCCTAGTGGGAAAAGAAGAGCTGCTTTGTCTATCAACCTCAAATGTTGTTACATGCCGTGGAGTCGGCTCTTACTCTTAGCAAATTTAGATATAACAAAACCTTGCCCGATCCTGTGCTATCTTCAGGATTGTTAGTATGTTTGAGTCCATCGTTTTGGCTATTGTGTCAATCTGTCTTACTGCAAGCTTCCCTCATTTTGGCTGACCCTCAGTTTTATCAGCTTTGCCCTTTTCTACCAGCTGGTCTTTCCTGATGACATGTCCAAAGTAAGAGAGCCTAAGTCTCACCACCTCCCTTCTAAGGAACATTCTGGTTGTGTTCTATCTAAGACTAATGCTAGCCTCAAATAAATACCAGCATTTCCAAGATCAACAAATCCCAGTTCTAAAATAATTAGATTCTAGATCTTTGACTCTGCTGCAAAATATCTCTTTAAAAGTGTTAAAAAAGCAAAGATATCCCTTTAAGGACTAAGGTGTGTCTGACCCAAACAATGGTATTTTCATTTGCCTCATATGCATGGGAAAGCTGGACAATCAATAAGGAAGACCAAAGAAGAATTGATGCATTTGGTTCATGGTGTTAGTGAAGAATACTGAATCTACCATGGACTGCCAAAAGAATGAACAAATCTGTCTTGGAAAAAACACAGCCAGAATGCTCTGTAGAAGCAAGAATGGCAAGACTTTGTCTCACATACTTTGGACATGTTATCAGGAGAGCCCAGTCCCTGAAGAAGGACATCATGCTTGGTAGAGGGTCAGTGAAAAAGAGTAAGACCCTCAACAAGACGGATTGGCACAGTGCTGCAACAAAGGGCTCAAACATAGCAATGATTGTGAGGATGTCACAGGACCAGGCAAAGTTTCATTCTACTGTACATAGGGTTGCTATAAGTTGGAACCAACTTGACGTCACCTAACAACAACAACAGGTCTTTGATGATAAAAATTGAAAATAGTTGAAAGCAGGGACATTACTATCAACCTTACAGAAATAAAACAATTACAAGAGAATACTATGAACAATTGTACACCAACAAATTAGATAATATAGATGACATGGGCAAATTCCTAGAAACATACAAATTACCTAAACTGACTCAAGAAGAAATAAAAAATATCGACAGACTTATATAGCAAGTAAAGAGATTGAATCAGCAATCAAAATCCTGCCAACAAAGAAAAGTCCAGGCCCAGATGGCTTCACTAGTTAATTCTACTGAACATTTAAAGAAGAAATAACAACCAATTCTTCACAAAACTTTTTCAAAAAATAGAAGAGGAGATAACACTTCCTAACTTATTCTCTGATGTCAGCATTACCCTGCTATCAAAATCAAATAAAAGCATCATAAGAAAGGAAAATTACTGACAAATTTTCTTTATGAATATAGATAAAACAATCCTCAAAAAAATATTAGTTACCAAGACCTCCACCAGACTGAGTCCAGTACAGCTAGATGGTGCCCGGCTACCACCGCTGACTGCTCTGACCAGGATCACAACAGAGGGTTCTAGACAGAGCTGGAGAAGGATGTAGAGCATAATTCTAACTCACAAAAAAAAAAAAAGACCAGATTTACTGGCCTAAAGGAGACTGGAGAAACCTCAAGATTATGGCCCCCAGACACCCTTTCAGCTCAGTGGTGAAGTTACCACCGAGGTTCACTGTTCAGCCTGGGAGTGGACAGCCAGGTAACACCAAATGAGACTAACGAGGTACAGGAGTCCAGTGACAAGGGCCAGAAGGCAGAAGGGGAGAAGGAAGCTGATGATAGGGAACCCAACGTTGAATAAGGATATTGTTGATGTGTTGTGAGATTGTTAACCATTGTCACAGGGCAACATTTGTAGTAACTGTTAAACGAGAAACTATTTTGTTCTGTAAGCCTTCATCTTAAGTGAGAATAACAGCACAATTGGAAGAGCGTAGTCAATGTCACTGAACTGTGTATGTAGAAATTTTTGAAACGGTGTATCTTTGGCTATGTGTATTTTCACCAAAAAAAAAAAAATGAGAAGAATTTAGAGGGTTAAAATGTTGTGGGGTTGTTAACCAATGTCATAAAACAACATGTGTACTACTGTTTCATGAGAAACTATTTGTTCTGTAAGCCTTCACCTGAAGTACAATAAAATATAAAAAAAACAAAAACAAAAAAAAAGAATTATAATCCTTTTCATGTGCTCATAGAAGTACTACAGATTTGGAAAAGAAGTAAATGTAGTTAGAAATAAAAACTATAAAGCTTCAGCTCTGTGACCACATTAAGATCATATTGTACCAGAGACAGAGCTCCAATATAAAGCAATCACATTGTTATTTTAATCTATACAACGAGTAACTATGATGAAAAGATGTTCACCAAACAGAACTCTTTTTCCTTTCCTAGTGATGACCTTTCCCAATCAAATATGTAACAAGTCATTTAAATATATTAAATTGATTTTAGTGCATACCCGTATGAGACCATTAATTGAGCTTCTTGCTCAGAGAGATGAACTTAAACACCAGACATGTCAGTTCTCTCCCAAATCAAAAAGAGACATTAAACATAAGGAAATTTTCACCGAGAGAATAGGAACTGACTGCTATCTGGAATAAATCTGGAAAGGGGCATCTATTTTCACTTTTCAGAAAGCAGATATTTAAACCAACCTCACCTTTTATTATCATCTCTCCCTTCTAATAATCATATTTTATAAATAAAATACCATGAGATATAATATAGCATGTACTTCTGGTTAAGATTAATTTAACAAGACAGTGGTGTGACTTCGTAAGACCTAAACACTGCAATTAGCAGACGACTGAACAAGTAGCTCCACTTTGGCGACAAGACGCTACTGAGTGTCCATTTCTTTACCTTCATTGTAAACCGTAAGGAATTTAACACTATGCAAACGATTGTCTATTAAAAAATTATTCTGTTGTAAATTGACTTATAACAATGGTACATATGACAGCTGTAAACTTTTCCTTGTTTACTTTAAGTAGCTATAGGTGTTGGAGCCCTGGTGGTGCAGTGGTTGAGAGCTAGGGCGGCCAACCAGAAGGTTGGCAGTTCGAATCCAGCAGCTGCTCCTTGGAAACCCTATGGGGCAGTTCTACTCTGTCCTATAGGGTCGCTATGAGTTGGAATTGACTCGATGGCAATGGGATGGCAACGGGTAATGATAGGTGCTATTTCTGAGTGATTTAATATTCTTTCAGGAGAAACGATGAATTTTAAAGGATATATAAAAGTACCTGGTGATGAAAACACTGGATTAAGGAAAGATTTGCAGTGTTTAACTTGTTATCCTAAGTGCCAATAAACAATTCTGAGGGGGGGCAGGGTTAACTCTAGTTATTCAATATATACCAAATAAAAAAATTACAAAGAAAAAAAAAATATTAGTAAACCAAAGCAAACAGCACAACACAAGGATTATAGTCCACAACCAAGTGGAATTTATCCCAGGAATGCAAAGATGGTTCAGCATAAGAAAATCAATCAATGTAATACACCATATTAATAGAAAAAAGGAGAAGAAACACATGATCATTTCAATTGATGCAGAAAAGTGATTTGACAAAAGCCTACATCCTTTTATGGTAAAAATACTCAGAAAACTAAAATACAGCATTTTTACGCAAATGACACGTGTGTTGTAAGTTTTTTGTCAACTTCACAACACCCCTTGCACATTATTTTTGTAAGAGTTATATGTGTGTGGGAGTGTTATTTATGTTGGCATGTTACTTGTGAAAAAATACAGCAGACAGGAATTTCCTCAACATAATAAAGAACAATTATGAAAAACCAACAAGTAACATTATACTCAATGATGAAAACTGAAAGCTTTCCCTCTAAGATCAAGGACCAGACAAGGATGCCTGCTTTTACCAATGCTCTTCAATATTGTACGGGAAGTTCTCGCCTGGGCAGTTAAGCAAGAAAAAGAAATAAAAGGCACCCAAGTTGGAAAGGAAGAAGTAAACTCTCTATTCACAGATGGCATGGTCTTAAATATAGAAAATCCCAAAGAATTCTTAAGAAAGCTACTACAGCTAATGACTAAATTCAGAATTTAGCAAAGCTTCAGGGTACAAGACCAGCATGCAAAAATTAGTTGTGTTTCTATACACCATCAATGAACAATCCAGAAAGGAAACTGATAAAACAGTTCCATTTACAATAGCATCTAAAAGAATAAAATACCTAGGAATAAATTTAACCAAGGAGGTAAAAGATTTGTACACTGAAAGATGTAAAATGGTGCCAAAAGAAATTAAAGAAGACCTACATAAATAGAAAGACATCCTGAGTTCATGGATTGTAAGACTAAATATTGTTAAGATGTCAATACTACATTTCTCCAAAGAAGACAGACTAATGACCAACAAGCTCATGAAAAGATGCTTGAAACTGTTGGTCACTGGGGAGATGCAGATCAAAACCACAATGATAACTGTTCCTGCATTCACTAGGATGACTATTATATTAAACAAACAAGAAGTATTGGCAACTGGAGAGTTTGGAACCCTCATGTACTGCTGGTGAGAATGTAAAATGGTGTGGTCACGGCGGAAAGCAGTTTAGCAGTTCCCCAGAAAGCGAAACATGGAATTGTCACATGACCCAGAAATTCCACTCCTAGGGATGTACCCAAAATATTTAAAAGCAGGGATGCAAACAGATACATGTACACCAGTGTGTGTAGCAGCATTAGTCACAATAGCCAAAAGTGAGAAGCAACCCAAGTGTCCATCAACAGATGAATGGATAGGCAAGGTGTGATATATACATACAATGGAGTATTTTTCACTCACAAGAAGTAATGAAGCTCTGATACAGGCTACAATATCGATGAACTTTGAGAACATTGTTCTGGCTGAAATAAGTCAGACATAAAGGGACAAATATTGTATGAGACCACTTATATAAAATAATCTGTTGTGTCAGGTGCCATCATGTCAGTTCTGACTCATAGTGACTCTATGTACAGCAGAACGAAACACTGCCTGGCCCTGAGCCATCCTCACAATGGTTGCTTTATGTTTGAGTCCATTGTTGTAGCCGCTGTGTCAGTCCATCTCATTGAGGGTCTTCCTCTTTGTCACTGACCCTTTACTTTACCAAGCATGATGTCCCTCTCCAGGGACTAGTTCCTCCTGATAACACGTCCAAAGTAGGTGAGATGAAGTCTCGCCATCCTTGCTTCTAAGGAGCATTTTGGCTGTACTTCTTCCAAGACAAATTTATTTGAAATAAAATAAAATTATGAAATACCTAGAATGGGCAAGTTCATGGATACAGGAAGTAGATTAGAGGTTAACAGGGGCTGGGGAAACAGGAAATTGCTTAATGGATACAAGGTTTCTGTTTGGAGTCATGAAAAAAATAGAAATAAATAATGGTGATGGATGCACAACACTGTGCAGGTAATTGATGTCACTGAATTGTATACTTAAAAATGTTTAAAATGGCAAATTTTATGTCATATATATTTCACCAAAATAAAATATTTTTAAATGTAAATATATATATATTTAAGAAAAAATGCATAAAAAAGAGTACAAAATATCCAACAAATTATTAATAATGGTTTCCTCTGAGTGTTGGGATGATAGATAGTTTCTATTTTCTTTTCAAAGTTTTGTATACTTTGTAAATGTTCTATCATAAAAAAATATTTTTAAAGAGAAAATAAATACTATTTTCAAGGTTAAATATAACTAGCAAAAAAAAAAAAAGCTGTACAAATAGTTTATTCACAAGGAAAGATGTATTAAATGGAAAAAAGAATCTAAAGTAGTATTTGTAACAATTTTGTTATATGTGTGCATAAGGGTAAATGTGACCACAAAAAAAAAAGAGAGAAGAAAAAACTGGAAATACATACACCAAAATATTTATAGTGATTCCTAAATGGTGGTAAGATTATTGGCAATCTTTGTTTTCTTTTTGCTTACCTATATTTTTTAATTTATCTTCAATGAACAATATTACTTATGTAATAAAGAAAAACAAAAGTCATTTTTTCAGAGATGCTCAGAGAAAATGAAAAATAGAATAATTTAGGAGTTAGTAGTTTCCTTTGTAGCATGCCTGAATACTTCTATTACTCATCAGCTGATGACATGCTTATCGATAGTTGTGTTTGTTCTCATACTCATTTATGCCATTTTTACTTGTTACTGATATTATTTACTTTAATTAATTTAATATTACATGACAAATGAAATATAAATGTGGAAGGAGGTTTTTCTAAGATTAGACTCAATGCAATCAGACTCAAGGCAATAGGAGTTGCATTGTCTGTAGAAACTTTTTTTTTTACAGCTGTATTGAAGTACAATTTATAAACCATAAAAGTCACTCATTTTAAGAGTAAAATTCAATGATTTTTAGTATATTTACAAAGTTGTGCAACCATCACCACAGTCTAATTACGGAACATTTCTTTCACCTCAAAAGGTAACCTTGAGCCCATTTGCAGTCATTTCCCATTCCCACTCCTGGCCCTACGCAACCACTTATATCTGTCTCTACAGATTTGCTTTTTCTGGACATTTCATATAAATGGAATCATACAATGTGTGTTCTTTTGTATCTGGCTTCTTTCTTTGAGCGTGGTGTTTTTGAGGTTCATTCATGCTATGGCATGTATCCGTACTTCATTCCTTTTTATTGCCAAGTAATATTTCAGTGTGTGAATATGGCACATTTTGCTTCTCCATTCACCAGTTGATGGATATTTGAGTTTTTTCCCTTTTGGGGGGGTGGGAGTGAGGAGTTGTCAATAATGCTGTTACGAACATCTGTCTGCAAGCCTTTGTTTGGACATATGTTTTCATTTCTCCTAGAAAGATACCAGGGGTGGGACTGCTGTGTCACATGGTAACTCTGTGCTTGACATTTGGGGAATTGTCAAGCTGTTACCAAAGTGGCTGCACAAGTATATATTCCCACCAGCAATAGGTGTAGCCCAATTTCTCTGCTTCCTTGTCAACACTAGTTATTGCCTGTCTTTTTGATTAAACCACCCTAGTGGGTATGAGTGGTGCCTCATTGTGGTTTTGATTTGCTTTTCCCTAATTACTAGCGATGTTGAGCATTTTTTTCTTGTGCTTATTGGTCATTCATATATCTTAGAGATATAGCTCCAAGATAAACATATATCTTGTTCATTAATATTAAAAATCTTTGGAGAAATGTCTACTTAAGTCCTTTCCCCATTTTTTAATTGGGTTATTTGTCTTTTTATTATTGAGTCATAAAAGTTCTTTATATTAAGTCCCTTCTTGGATATGTGATTTGTAACTATTTTCTCCAAATCTGTGGCTTGCTTTCACTTTCCTGATGGTGTCCTCTAACATGCAAAATTTTCTAATTTTGGAGAAAAAAAAACAACACTGAAAATAGTTGGTTCTTAGAGAATGTGGGAATGGAGAACAGATTTAGACTTCTAGCAAAGTAATTTTTTTTTTCTGACTGTAAACTCTACCTCATAGCAAGTTATTGGCAACAGAAAATTATATTCAATACTTTTATATATTATTTTCAATTATGCTTGCAACCTGTGTTAATAAGTTTTGAAAGTTTAAGTATAAAAACATTAGGAAATTTGTAGTAACTCTTACCATGCGGGTGTAACAGTTCCATGTATTTCTGCCAAAAATGTTAGCCTCTTAGAGTGTTATCTCCTCAATGTCCCACAAACATGCCTTGCTCATTCCCACCTCTTTATCTACTTTGCCAATTTTATCCTTCTGAACTGAATATTCTTTTCTCTTCTGTGCCTATTCACCTGTCTGCCATCTTCTCAGATCTAGATCTTGCCCCACTGTCATTTTTTCATTGACCCCTATTTAGTATCATGGAGGTGCAGTGGTTAAGAGTTCAGCTGCTCACAAAAAGGTCAGAGATTCAAACCCACCAGCCATTACACAGGAGAAAGATGTGGCAGTCTTCTCCTGTAAAGATTTACAGCCTTGGAAACCCTGTGAGGCAGATTTACTCTTCCAGCAGGATCACTATGAGTCGGAATTGACTCAACAGCAGGGGGTTAAGTTCAGTGTGTTAGAAAGTAAGGAACTGATTTAGTCCAAGATTTCCATCTCTGAAATTTTCTACCTTTTAAAATTTTACACTTACAATATAAAATTAGTTTTTGTGTATGAGCATTTTCTCCTTTCTTAATCCATGTACTCTTTATGAGTATGCTATGCCATGTGCTTCATAGATCCCAGGAACTTGAATCACAAAATATAAATGGGAAATAATTGTTGATCTTTTTTACTGATAACAAATGCTTTAGAGTTTTTATCATCTGTATCTATTTTGCTTTACATTTCTAAATTATCTTGTACATTATTATTTTAGAATACTTAAAAATGTTTTGAATTATTTGCTTGCTTGTTCTCTCATGTAAAGTGGGGTCTACTTGAAGGCATAGACTCTATATTATTTAAGATGAAGTTCAACTGCACATAAAGAGAAAACACCAATTAAGAGTGACCTGAAAAACATAGAAGTTTATTTCATTTTCCTCTCTTGTAGAGGAGGTCTAGCAGAAGGCAGTACAGGGCTGGTATGGAAACTACATCCATTTGGGATCATCTGGAACCGTGTTACTTCTATCTCATTGATTTGCCATTTTTTATGAACAATTCTCATGGGCCAAGATGGCTGGTTGAGCTCCAACCATTACCTCCAATTGCCATGGAGCAGGAAGCAGAAAGGGAAAATGAAAAAGGGCATACATTTTTCATTTTAAAATACAGAACACACCTAAAGTTTAGCTTTTACTAAAACTTTGTCATATGGCCCCATCTAGCTTCATATTGGATGCAGCAATTTATCCAAATAAAAATCATTAATTGTGGCAAACTGATATTGTGAGGCACAACAACAGTGATAGGTTGTAGTATCCCAAGGTTTGGATACATTGTTATTGTTGTTGATAGATGCCTTTGAGTCAGTATCAACTCATAGTGACCCTATGTACAACAGAATGAAACGCTGTCCAGTCCAGCACCATGCCCCCTGTCATTGCTATGTTTGAGCCCAATTCTGCAGCCTTTGAATTGCAGTGTTGGCGAAGAATATTGAATATACCATGGACTGCCAAAAGAACAAACGAGTGTGTCTTGGAAGAAGTACAACCAGAATGCTCCTTAGAAGCAAGGATAGTGAGACTACGTCTTACATACTTTGGACATGCTATCAGGAGGGATCAGTCCCTGGAGAAGGACATAATGCTTGGTAAAATAAGGGTCAGCGAAAAAGAGGAAGACCCTCAACAAAATGGACTGGCACAATGGCTGCAACAAGGGGCTCAAGCATAACAATAATTGAGAGGATGGCACAGAACTGGGCAGTGTTTAGTTCTGTTGTTCATAGGGTCACTATGAGTTGGAACTGACTGGATGGCACCTAACAACGACAACAAATTGTTTTGCATTGTTAATGTTGTCTTGAATTGTTTGGAGTTTTCAATCATCGCTATTCTTCTTAGTTATAAATTATTGTTAGATTAACTTTGGTGTTACCAGCTTAGTTCCTCGAAGGTTGTTTGGTTAACTTTACAGAGCATATTTATGCACAATTACATCAATGGTATCTTTGGCCTATGGTTTTCCAATAACTAGAGTTTAAGACTTGAATATCAGTGCCCACGGAAGGAGCAGTCAAAAAATCAAATGATGTACTGCATTGGGCAAATCTGCAAAAGTCCTCTTTACAGTGCTAAAAAGCAAAGATGTCACTTTGAGGACTAAGGTGTGCCTGAACCAAGCCATGATATTTTCAATCACTCATATGCATTTGAAATCTCAGTGATGGATAATGAAGACTGAAGAACAATTGATGCATTTAAATTATGCTGTTGGTGAAGAATATTCAATATACCACAGAATGCCAGAAGAATGAACAAATCTGTCTTGGAAGAAGAACAGCCAGAATGCTCCTTAGAAGTAAGAATGGTGAGGCTTGTTCTCACATACTCTGGGCATGTTATTAGGAGGGACCAGTTCCTGAAGAAGGATATCACCCTTGGGAAAGCAGAGGGTCAAAGAAAAAGAGGAAGACCCTCAATGAGATGGATTGACACAGTGGCTGCAACAGTGGGCTCAAACATAGCAATAATTGTGAGGATGGTGCAGGACCAGGCAGTATTTCGTTCTTTTGTGCAGAGGGTGGCAATGAGTCAGAACTGACTCGATGGCACCTAACAGCAACAACAACAAAGACTTGAATGCACTCTGTTTCCTATATGTGGTGGACATACCCTATGGTAGCCTCCATAATTTCTGACCTCTCTGATGTTCAGGCTGTATATAATCTCTTCCCCTTGAGTTTGTGCAAGACCTGTGATTTGCTTCTACCAATAGAATATTGAAAGGTGAAGGGATTTTGCAGGTGTAATTAAGGTCCAAAGCAGTTGATTCTGAGTTAATAAAATGTAAAATTATCCTGGGTGGGCTGATTTTATCAGGTGAAGGTCTTTTAAAGAGGTCTAGGCCCTCCCTTCATATCAGAGACTCGCTCTGTTGCTGGCTTTAAAGAAGTAACCTGCTGTCAAGTAAGTAGCCATGTTGGAGAAGCCTATATGACAAGGAAATGTGGGTGGGCTCTAAGGGCTGAAGATGAGCTCCAGCAAGAAACTGTGGTTATTGTGAGTCAAGTCGATTCTGACTCATAGTGACCCTATAGGACAGAGTAGAATTGCCCCATAGGGTTTCCTAAGCTGTAATTTTTGTGGGTTCAGATATTCAGGTCTTTTTCCCCCCGCAGAGCCACTGGTGGGTTCGAACCACCAACCTCTGGATTAGTAGCCGAACGCTTAACCATTGCACCACCAGGGCTCCTTCAGCAAGAAACTAAAACCCTCAATCATACAGCTGCAAGGAAAATAATTCTGCCAAAAACCTGAAAGAGCTTTGAAGTAAATTTTTCCTTACTCAAGCCTACAGATGAGTTCATATCCTGGCTAACACCTGGATAGCAGCCTTGTTAGACCTTGAGCAGATGACTCAGTTAAGTTCTGCTTGGATTCCTGACCTCTGGAAATTGTGAGATATAATAAATAGGTGTTGTGGTAACTCACCATATTTCTTGGCAATTTTTTTTTGCAGCATTGGAAAATTAATACACTATATGAATTATTTTTATATCTACTGCTAAAGTACACTCACATACATCTCAGCCCTCATCATACAGCAATTTCCTCACGACTAATATATTTCATTTTGGTATATAAATGAATTGCTCATACCTCTATTGCTAAAATAGTTTTGTTATTATTTCATTCTCCACAATACACACCAACACTATGATTATACAATGACATTTTAATGTTATCAACTTTTTTTTTTAACACAATTTCCTTACCTTAAATAGGTAAGATAGCAGAGCTATAAATTCGTAGCTGAACTAATTAGGCCTTGGTCAATCAGTTGGAGAGCTTCTTATTTGCATCGTGCATCACAGATATTCAGAACCTTTCTCACTAAGTAGACTCTTAAATCTTTGGTAAAAGGATAGATATTTTACTCATCTCTGTAACTGATAGTGTTCTGCACAAAGCAGGAACTTAATTACCATTTTTGGATGACTGAATGAAAAAATGATGTCTAGTCTCATTCACAAATTTACCAGAATTTACACAGCCTGATATTTAAAATTACATCATTCCAATAAAAATATTATTTTTTCCTATTTTGTCCCAGTTGTTATTGAAAGTGAATTACTGGAATAAAAATTAAAACAAATTAGTTGATTTAATATAAACCAATGTGCAGTATGTATTAAAGTTATTTTTCAGGTACAACTTTCAGTATTGCTATTATTAGTTTAGAAGATCTATATGCCATTTTAAGATTTGGTTAAGAACCTAAAATGATTATCTTATAATTCCTTACAGATTTATTTGGAAAATTGTCATAGAATATACTATTGCTTTGTTTTGCTGCAGCTAATCCAAGAAATATAAATAGGGAGTTCCAGCAAAATGGCGCTCTAGGCAGAAGGACCACGCCGTCCCTCCACAGCAAAGATCCAAAAAACTAAGCCGGACAGAGAATACAACAATCCTGAAACCCTAAAACATCAAATGAAGAGATAAAGAACTCAGCCAAGCACCAAAACGAGTGAGAAAACTGACAGAGAATGGAGAGCGAGGAGAGATTCATGCAGAGATCCCCTACCAGCTAACGCAGCACGGATCTGGCATCTTGGACTCCTATCAGAGACCAGCAAACAGGGGGTACGAGAAAGCAGCCTCACAGAGCATCCAGCGGGAGACAAAACAACCGGTAATTTGCAATATATGCTTTTCAACCCCCCACCCCTCCTCACCCCGACTCGGCCTCCTCTGCTTCCCGCAGCCACAATCTCTTGACCAGAAAACACCGGCTGCTTGGATTCCACACACCCGAACGGGCGGCTCTCTTAGTGCCATTTGTTGGCTGCTGGTGTTGCTTTTTTCAGCTTCTTTTGATTTCTTCCTTGCCTCTCGCCACCTCCCCCTCATTTCGCTCGAGTACCTGGCTCCGTGCACCATCTTTGCTTCTTCCTGAGGGGCTGCAGAGTGCGGGTAATTTGTGATATACGCTTTCCCACTCTCTACCCTTCTTCACCCACACTCGGCCCCCTCTGCTTCCCACGGACACAGTCTCTTGTCCAGAAACACCAGCTCGCGCTAGCTGGCTCTCTGAGTGCCATTTGTTGGCTGCTAGTGTTGCTTTTTTTTCCTGCTTCTTTTGATTTCTTACTTGCCTCTCGCCACCTCCCCCTCCTTTCGCTCAAGTACCTGGCTTGGTGTGCCATCTTTGCTTCTTCCTAAGGGACTGCGGAGCTCCATTCAAGTGTGGAGCTGCTTCCCGGTCTGGGCTACCATGCTGGTGGGATCCGGGGGCCTCTGTTCATTTGTTTATTTTGAATTGTTTGTTTGTTTTGTTTTCCTTTTCTTGAGTTGGGAGCCCGTTCTGGCCAGGCAGAGCTGCGTAGCAAGGAGACTCACCTTCAGCTTCCACAGACGTGCAGAGGGATCCCTGAGAGCATTTCTTTTTCCATAGGTTTTTTTTTCTGTTTTTTGGGGGGCATTTCTTGTTCTTTTTTTCTTTTTTTTTAATTTGTTTTGTTTTGTTTTCCCTCTTTTTTCCTTTTTGTCTTTCTTCATTGCTCACTTTCTCATCTCTCTATATCTTCCTTCTCTTTCTGATCCCTGAATACCAGGCGTTGTATACCTCTATGCCTTCTATCCAGGTTGTACTGCAACACCTGAGAGCAACTTCCTCAGACCTCATAGCTGCACTGGTGGGATGCCTGGGAACTTTGCGGTTCTTTAACCTTTCTGATTTTTATTTATTCATTCTTTTCTTTTCTTTCTCTTCCCCTTTCTGTTTTTCTCCATTTCATAGTCTCTCATCTCTCCACTCCAACAGCAAGCTCCCCTAGCATTCTTTTTTGTTTGTTTCTATGT
>NW_004444080.1:5016186-5055833 GCF_000243295.1 Trichechus manatus latirostris
AATGAGAAACTATTTTGTTCTGTAAGCCTTCATCTTAAGTGAGAATAACAGCACAATTGGAAGAGCGTAGTCAATGTCACTGAACTGTGCATGTAGAAATGTTTGAAATGGTGTATCTTTGGCTATGTGTATTTTCACCAAAAAAAAAGTTGAGAGGTTACAAGGTTGATACGTTGTGGGGTTGTTAACCAATGTCATAAAATAGCATGTGTACTACTGTTTCATGAGAAACTATTTGTTCTGTAAGCCTTTACCTGAAGTAGAATTAAAAAAAAAAAAAGAAATATAAATAGGTTTGTGGTTTAGTGAAAAAGCACAGGATTTGACATCAGACATCCTGTATTGAAGAATTAGCTCAGCTGCTTTCTTAAACTTTGCAGAGTCACATAAAACCTGTTAACCTCACTTTCTCACATACTAAATGTAGATAATATACTTGCACTATTTGTATGAGTTGTTTAGAGGATCAGTTACCAAGCATTTTTGAGAGGGAACACTTTGTAAATGATATATAAAATTCTATATAAGTGATAACTATTATCTATAATTTTTTGTTCATAGTTTGCATCATTGCAGTATTACATTGACTTTACAAACTTAAAATGTTTAGTCATTTATTAGATTTATGTAGTACCCTTCTTGGAGAAAAAAATACCAACATTTGAAAGGTTGAAATATAAATATCAGCCATGATTATTTATTTTCCACGAACCTTATAAAAAAAGAATAGAAATGGAATATATCCAATATTACAGTTTATTATTATTATTATTAAACACAGTGTTATCAATAGATAGAAAAAGAAAAAAAAAAAACCTGCTGTGTTTTTCCCTATAAGGAATATTGCTAATATTCTCAGGAAGGAGACAAGCCTGACATTGAGAAGCCAATGTCTTAGAACCCACTGTCCTAGCCTGACTTTCTTTTGTTCTGGGAGTGATGTGGATGGATTGTGGGAAATGGGGGAAGACCAGCCATTTGGAATTTTCTACACATACACTATTTATTTATTCATTCCACAAATATTTGTTGGGAATCTTCTATATTCCCACCGTTCTAGCCAGGGAATACAAAGATAAATAAGTCACAGTTCTTGTCATCAAGTAGCTCACAGTCTAACAGAAGAAAGAAAGCCTATGAGACTATTATTTTTTTGAGGTGTTTTTCTAGTGACTGTCTAGAATACCCTGTGGATCCCAGTGCTGTTCTACAGACTGTCAAGACAGAGATACAAATCTTCTAGAACTAGAACATGGACATGCTATGAAAAGAACAGTAAAAATTCGTAATACACACACATACACGAAGGCCCACTACCCCTTAGCCTACATTCAGTATGAAAGCACATTTGGAAGAAGGCAGAAGTTCGTTTTCATGAAAATTTTTATTTAAAGCTGAGATCTGTTTTATAAAATATGTGAGTTACAGAAGATAAAATAAAATATACAAGTATAACTAAATAATGCTGAATAAAAGATATTTCTAATACATTTAGGAAATGTATTAGACAATTTCTGGACTGGTGCTTCAGAAATATTTTGAAGACAAAATAGATCACTGAAATGCCTAAGTAATTGAATTAGAGGCAGCTTTCCTTAACTTCACTTTGCTGCTTTATGTCTTGTAATTCTGGTAAATTTTACATCAGTGAATTATCCGTATTTTTACTCTCTATGTCACTTGAATAGGGCTTCAGCAGACAGCTCGTGTGGGTGGTGGCCAGGAAATACAGAAAAGGTTTTTCTCTGTTTATTTGTTTTGGGAGGAAGAGGTTGAATTCTTTACAAAGAATCAACAAATCAGCTGCTTGATAAGTTTAATCCCGAACTTTTGGAAATGACCATAACCTTTTTATAATGATTTCAATAAAGATTTCTTCCGAAGATTCTGGCTAACAATATTCTTCAGTCAGGTATGCTGGATGTTGCCATGAATACTGGGAAAAAAAACAAGAAGAATAAATTATAACTTTAAGATGTAGGCCAAAATACATACCAATTTAAAATACTACTCTGTAATGTTTGGCTCATGTAAAGAAGTTGTACCCTTTTAATTCACTGGAATATAGTTGAACAACAACTTTAAGTGATTTTCTGATTAATTCCCAATTCCAGGAGACAAACAGCACAATTATAGTGGTTTATCCTGGTACTACTACTTTTCATGTGTCTCTCCCAAATACTTCTTTTTCACCTACTCTTGATATCTCATCCTTAGGTTCTTAACCTGAGGCCTCTCATTCTTCATTCTTGAACTCTTGTGTTGCCCTGCCTAGTTAGATTAAGGTAGTACATTGTCTTAGACTGGTTTGCCTAGAAGCATACTCTGGGAGGATTCGATGTGGAAAACAAAAAATTCTCCTGCTAGGGGAATGGGAAGGAAAGGAAACCATGTAACAATGCAGTATCAAGCAATCCCATGGAAGATAATTTTGACTCAATCTTGCAGGGCAACTCCAGAGACAGTGTAAATTAATCATACCTCAGAGCTCCCCTTACCAGAAGATGGAGTATTAAGACCTATTTACCTGATGGTCCTTTTAAGGACTGCCCTCCACCCAGGGGGCTAGTAATTCCCAGGTATTTGCAGTTGGAGTACCAGGGTGATGCAAACAGTTAAGCACTGGACTAATAACCAGAAGGTTGGTGGTTCAGAAGAAAGGCTTGGCAATCTATTTCCAAAAATATCAGCCCTTGAATACCCTATGGAGCACAGTTCTATTCTGAAACACATGGGGTTGCAGTGAGTTGGAACCTACTCAACAGCAACTGGTACACTATGGTTATCAAGGGATACAAGCCGAGAGGGTTCTAATGATCCTCCACAAAGAGATACTGGTGCTCCCTGGTTGAAGAAAAATCATACTGGAGCCTGTTGCATGAACATGACAAAGGGATCCAAGGGAATATTGGTGGAGCATGATAGCGTCTGCTTCATACAAGTAACCACCATCAAGTATTAAAAATATACTTTAGACTATCAGAAAATCAGGATCTATTCCAGCATTTGTCACTAATAAATTAAGTAATATTGGACTTTGGATTTATATTCTCAGTTGTATTAGTTAGGACTCTTAAGATGTCTTAGTTATCTAGTGCTACTGTCATGGATTGAATTGTGTCCCCCAAAAATATATGTCAACTTAGTTAGGCCATGATTCCCAGTATTGAGTAGCTGTCCTCCATTTTGTGATTATAATTTTAAGTTAAAGAGGATTAGGGTGGGATTGTAATATTCTTACTAAGATTACATCCCTGATCCAATGTAAAGGGAGTTTCCTTGGAGTGTGGCCTGCACTACCTTTTATCTTACAAGAGATAAAAGAAAAGGGAAGCAAGCAGAGAGTGAGGGACCTCATACCACCAAGAAAGCAGCACCAGGAGCAGAGTGCATCCTTTGGACCCAGGGTTCCTGGGTGGAGAAGCTCCTAGTCCAGGGGAAGATGAATGACAAGGACCTTCCTCCAAGGCCTACAGAACAAGCCTTCCCATAGAGCTGATGCCCTGAATTCAGACTTCTAGCCTTCTAAACTGTAAAAGAATAAACTTCTGTTTGTTAAAGCCATCCACTTGTGGTATTTCTGTTATAGCAGCACTAGATAACTAAGACAGCTACTATAACTGAAATACCACAAATGGGTGGCTTTAACAAACAGAAATTTATTTGCTCACAGTTTAAGAGGCTAGAAGTTTCAGGGTGCTGGCTAAAGAGGAAGGCTTTCTCTCTCTGTTGGCTCTGGAGGAAGGTCCTTGTCTCTTTTAACTTCTGCTCTGGGCAATCTTCATGTGGGTTGGCATCTCTCTTCCCCCATCTCTGCTTCTTTTGCTTGCTGTGTAATCTCTTTTATATCTCAAAAGAGGTCGACTTAAAACACACTCCACACTAATCCTGTCTCATTAACGTAACAAAGACAGCCCATTCCCAAATGGGATTATAACCACAGGCAAAGAGGTTAGGATTTACCACACATATTTTTGGGGGACACAATTCAATCCATAACAAGACATAAGTGATCAAAATCCAAGATCAGTTTAGCCAAATAGAGGGGAATTTACTGGTCCACATAGTTAAACCACTGTATAAGCTAAGAATAGAGTTTTGTGCCATGGACCAAAAAAACCAGGGAATCCAGTGCTAACCAGTACTGCCTCTCTCCCTCATTTCTACTTTTGTTTGCGCATCAGATTCACTTTCTTTCATACATTAGGCACAATTGCCTCTATCAACTCTTGACTTCACATCTCACAGTTTCACCATCCTTTATTTCATGGTTCTAATTTTTAAATTGCAAGGAAGAAAGGACTCTGTTTGGCCAGTCTTGATAAAAACAGCCTAGCTGATAGACATGGTAACTGTGGCCAGAGAGTAAGTTATTACATTTACCCAGATTGGGACATATAACTATGTTTAGAGAGATCACTGTGGCCAGCAAGGTGAGGTCATGGTGGGATTATGGCAGCACTGATTTGGACAAAATGGTGAAAGAGGGTAAGGCTAATTCCCCAGAAGTAAAAAGGTCAGGTCCCAGAAAAAAAGAGCAAATGAAATATTACATTTCATATCATCTAAGCTTTATTTTTTCATTAACAAAATGTGGTTCAAATTATTTTTTAGTTTATTTTTAAAAATTTCTGCAAATTCTAAATATGATAATATCATCAAAATTGTTTTACAAATTATGAGGCTATGCTAGTATTACATAGATTGCTAAAATTTCTCTCTTACTTGATCATCTAAAATGTTTTTATACTACAAGCAAGTAGAAGGTGAACTAAGAATTAGGAAGTGTCTTAGTCATCTAGTGCTGCTTTAACAGAAATACTATGAGTGGATGGCTTTTAACAAAGAGAAATTTATTCTCTCACAGTCTAGTAGGCTATGAGTCCAAATTCAAGGCATCAGCTCCAGAGGAAGACTTTCTCTGTTGGCTCTGGAGAAAAGTCCATATCATCAGTCTTCCCTTGGTCTGGGAGCATCTCGGTGCAGGAACCTCAGGTCCAAAGGACACGCTCTGCTCCTGGCACTGTTTCTTGGTGGTATGAGGTTCCCATGTGTCTCTGCTCACTTCTCTCTTTTATATCTCAAAAGAGATTGGATTAAGACACTATCTAATCTTGTAGACATCATCAGTATAACCTCATCATAGTGACAGAGTTTACAACACATAAGGAAATCACATCAGATTACACAATCATATACAATACTGGGAATCATGGCCTAGTCAAGTTGACAGATATTTTTCAGGGACACAATTCAATCCATGACAGGGAGGAAACCAGAGTCTTCTATCCTAGATTTTAGTAAAACTGAGGGTTAGTTACCATGGCAATTTTAAGCTAAAAGTCTTGGTAGCATCCAGCTTTTTTTTAAGCCCAGTGAATCTTTAATGTGGAAATAAGAAGGAGCAGCTAGTCTTCTCACCACTATTTTACAAATGCTGTTAGGGATACTATCCTCACATTAGTTAGAAAAATCATCAGGACATCAACTCACCAACTACCATAGTGCCTTCCTTGGAAAAAAAGCAACTCTAAAATCCCATATAAATTATTATTTCTCTGGAAAAAAAAAAAAAAAGATATTTTTGGGCTCTTAGTCTCCATATTTCTTCTAGTTAGACTGAAAAATCTCTCACACATGAATTTTGTTCAAAATCCTTCCAATACAGCAAAAGACAAAGTAGATAAATGGGACCTCATAAAAATTAAATACTTTTTTACATCGAAGGATTTATCAACAAAATAAAAAGACAACATACAGACTGGGAGAAAATTTGGAGGAATCATATATCAGATAAGGGTCTAAATACCCAAAATATATATATAAATCTTCTACAACTTAACAGCAAAAAGACAACCAACCTAATCAAAAAATAGGCAAAGGACTTGAACAAACAGTTTACTAAAGAGGATATTCGAATGGACAACAAGCACATGAAAAGATGTTCAACATCATTAGCCATTAGGAAGATGCAAATCAAAACCACAAGGAGATATACCTCACCCCATTACAAGGGCAATGATTAAAAAAAAAAAGAAAGAAAACAACACTTGTTGGCATGGTTGTGGAGAAACTGTAACTCTCATTCATACTGGTAGAAATGTAAAATGGTGTAGCCACTGTGGAAAACAGTTGGGTGTTTTCTCAAAAAGTTGAACATAGAACTACCATATCAAAAAAAACAAACAAACCAAACCCGTTGCCATCAATTTTGACTCAAAATAACCCTATAGGACAGAGTAGAACAGTCCCATTGGGTTTCCAAGGAGCAGCTGGTGGATTCAAACTGCCAACCTTTTGGCTAGCAGCTGAGCTCTTAACCACTGTGCCACTAAGACCAGCTAGGGACAAAAAAGGCCTTAAACAACATATCAGTTAAAAATTTTTCTAGAAGAATAGTGTCAATGTTGTTTGCTTCCTCCTAATCTGTCTGCTTACAGCTGTCTTTCAGATCAGCCAATTAGAACTAGAATCCTGGGCATGCACTGTAAGAGACCAGGTTGACCGCCAGATGGTCCCATCCCATAATAGGTATTCCCTAGGAACCAAAAGACCCATGCCAAGGAACCAAAATCACCGGACATACATCATCAAGCAGGGACTGAGCCCATTTCAGAAGCAAGAAGTCCGTCAGCCACTTCTGTGCCAAATCCTAGCCCGACCCCTTTTAAAATATGTATGAAATTAATGAATATGTATGACTTCCCCTTTCCCACATATACAAAACTTCCTTCAGCCCTTTGTTCAGAGAGAGAGTGCTTTGGGAATGATCCCCCCGTCTCCTTACTCACTGTGAGTAATAAACTATGCCTTGCTTTAAATCCATTTGACTCTTAGTTATTCTTAACGAGAGTACAAGTGGCGAACCCATTGCATTTGGTAACAAATTTCCTGGCACCCCAGATGGGACCCTACTTGGGGTCCCCCTGAGTCATCTATTGGAGTGGACCAAACCTGAACTCTTTTTGTTCAGCACCCTTCGGGCTTGGTAAGTTCAAACTCCGAGAGTTTACTTTCAATTTGGCTCGAAAGAAAGGCATAGAATTTGTGTGTGTGTGTGTGTGTTTACCAGGTTGTCTGTTTCCAGTTGGTGCACCGTGAATCTGGAAGGTTGGCATAGACATCTCTATCTATTCAGACTGAGAGACTGAAACCCTTCCAGCCTGGCTTGGCTCTGAGGAGTGGAGGTGAAATTCTCCAGTTGAAAGACTGAGATTAGAAGTCCCTCCATCTAGTACTGGGGATAGATGGTATCTGGAAGATTGAAGTGGGGGCTGGACCTCACTAAGACCGTCTTAATTCCCCTTTCCCTCTCTGGCTTGTCTGGTGTGAGGGCTCTGTCCATCTATTTGTCTGTCCATCTTATGTGTATAGTATATGGAAATTGATTAGTGGAAAGAAATTCAGATTGAATTAGAACATACCTATAGAGACTCCTAGGAGTTTATCATTTGGGCTGAAGAAAGAGATACACGGGGAGAGCAGACTTTCAGTCTAGGTGGGATTCGGACCACAATACAGGGAACGCTCTGGACAGAGTGTTAAGATTTCAAAAAGAAGTTCTCTCCAGAATCTGGGACAACTCCTGGCTGCAGCATGATAGACAATAAATTCCTACTGGACTAAGAAGAAAAAGCTGGTGGTATCAACTATCCATAAACATAAAAAGCTAGGTTCTTGGGAACAGTTAATTTGACAGAATGGGAAATCACAAAAGCATACCAGGGAATTCACCCCTAGGGTGCATTCTTAAACATTGACAACTTTTTCTTATGATCAATTAAAGAAAGAGAAGCTTACATTTTTCTGCAACACTGCCTGGCCTCAGTATACCCTCACTGACTAGAAGAAATGGCCTTTGTATGGGTCTCTGAATTTTAATACTATTTTAAAGCTGTACTTATTTTGCAAGAGGGAGGAAAAATGGGATGAAATTCCCTACATTCAAGCCTTTATGGCCCTCTACCAGAATAAGGGGCTACAAACAAAATGAAAATTGACTCGCATAGCTCTAGCTACTGAAGCTCAATCTAAAAAGGCTCCAAAGGAATCTGGGGAACCAGTCCTTTTGGAGTATCCCCTCTTGAATCGAGGTCCGGCGCTGACTCCACCAATGTCTCTGCCTGAACCTCCAGCATACCTCCCTCCCAGCTCCCCTTCCCCTGTTGTTTTTGATCCTGTCCTCAACACTCCTGCCCCCCTTCCCTTACTCTTCATTCAGGACCCACAGCTTCTTTGGTGACAGGTCCCAGAGAGCTTCCCTCTACCCCTGTGATCCTCCGTCCTCGCAACCTTTATCCTCCCCTCCCAGAATCTAAAAAGACCTCAGGGGGGCTGTACCACCTGGGAGAGGTAGTAGATGGACAGGATGGGGTGGTCCAGGTACAGGTCCCCTTTTCTGTTTCAGATTTAAGTGTGTGTAAAGAGACACTGGGTAAGTTTTCAGAAGACCTGGAGAAATTTAGAGAGGAGTTTGTTAAACTTAGTCTTAACTTTGTTCTCAGTTGGCAGGATGCGATAGTAGTTCTCACCACCTGTTGTTCTACTGATGAGAAGAATAGAATACTAGGTAAGACAAGAGAGCATGCTGACGGCTTTGTCTCCACCAACCCCAAGCACAATGTTTTGAAGCTAGGGGATGAGGCAGTTCCTGGAACCAATCCTCAGTGGGATTACCAGGACCGACTGGATTGGGCAAGAATGAAACATTTTATAACTTATGAGGTTGAGGGAATGAAAAAGCGTGTCCATAAGCCAGTTAAATATTTAAAAGTCAAAGAAATAACCTAAAGAAAAGATGAGAACCCTGCAGCCTTCTTGGATAGGGTAACAGAGAGTTTTAAGAAATTTACCAACATAGATCCAGAGGCACCAGAGGCTGTCCCTCTGCTGGGTCTGCATTTTGTAACCCAGAGTGCCCCAGACATTAGAAGCAAACTTCAAAAGTTAGAGGCTAGCCCCCAGACCCTGTTGTCCAAATTAGTGGAGGAAGCCTTTAAGGTTTTTAACAACAGATAATTATGGTGGAAGAAGATAGAAAGGACAGGAGGATGGAAAGAAGGGCTCAGTTGTTGGCTATAGTTATTCAGGGACCACCTTAAATTACCCCCCGGGGCCTGGGTCATCACAGGTAAGTGGCCGACCTGACAGACCTTGGAGCCGCCCTTCAAGACCGCCAGCAAAGCTGGGGCTCCAACAGTATGAATAATGCATGAAAGAGGGACACTAGAGATGGGAGTGCCCAGACCATCCTCAATGGGGAAGGCCAGGATGCTACCCCAATCATGACCCCAAGTTGCAGTTGCCACAGCTCTCTGAGTGATGAGGTCCAGAGGACTGTCCAGCTCCCGTGAAACAACAACAGCTGATCTCCATCACCCCTGTGGAAACTTGGATTACTTTCGACATGGCAGGTAGGAAAACTGAATTTTTACTTGATACGGGAGCCGCCTACTCGGTCTTAAACAAAGCTATTGGCAAGCTCTCTGATTGAGACTGTGTGATAACGGGAGTCTCGGGGCAGTCCCAGACTAAGAAGTTTACCTTCCCTTTATCTTGTGAGGTAGGTACATGCACCCTATCTCTCTCTTTCCTATATGTTCCCTATATGCTCAGTAGGGATCTATTAACCAAATTAGGGGCTGCTGTTTTTCTCTCTGCAGATCAAGTCACTGTAGAAATAGTTAGAAGTCAAGGGGCAGGACTCCTAGCATTCCTTGAGACAGGGGGTTCTACACAAAGGACACCTAACATCTCTCAGTATATTTTAACCAAAGTGAACCCATTAGTTGGAATGTAAACCAACCAGGAAATGCCAACAATGCTAATCCTGTCCGGGTTGAACTAAAACCTGGAGCTGCTCTCCCTTGGTACAAGCAATAGCCACTTAAGCCAGAGGCAAGAGCTGGGATTAAACCAGTGTTAGGAAAGTTCCACAGACAAGGGCTTATTGAGCCTTGCTAGTCCCCTTGCAACACTCCCATTTTACCTGTCAGAAAGCCTAATGGAGAATACTTCTTTAGGCAAGATTTAAGAGCAGTGAATAAGGTTGTAGTAACAATTCACTCGCTGGTCCCCAACCTGTATACTCTGCTTACCCAGGTACCTGCTGCAGCCACCTACTTTACTATGCTAGATTTAAAGGATGCTTTCTTTTGTGTACTTCGACTCCCAAGAATTATTTGCTTTTGAATGGGAGGACCCAGATACTAGAGTAAGAACCCAGTTTAAATGGACAGTCCTTCCCCAAGGTATCAAAAATTCTACCGACCTGTTTGGTTTAAACTTGGCTAAAGACCTTAGGGATTTAAAGCTGAAAAAAGGAATATTACTCCAGTATGTAGATGACTTATTGTTAGCTAGTGAAGACTAAGATAGTTTAGATAAAATACTATAGAGACCCTGAATCATTTGATAAATCAAGGTTACAGGGTTTCTCCTGAAAAGGCCCAGATTACACAAAAAGAAGTGAAATATTTAGGGTTTCAGCTTTCTCCTGGCATCTGACTACTACTGCTGAGATAAAACTAGCCATAACTTCCCTTCCAGCTCCCACCACATGGAAACAATTACGAAGCTTCTTAGGTATGGTCGGATTTTGTAGAATCTGGATACCCAACTTTGGGCTAATAGCAAAACCCTTATATGAATCTCTAAAAGGGAAAGAAAGCCAACCCTTAGAATGGACTCAAGAATGCCAAACAGCATCTGAAACCATTAAACTAGAGTTGGGTACAGCCTCTGCATTAGGCCTTCCAGACTTAACGAAACCTTTCAGACTATATGTTCATGAGAGACAAGGACAGGACTTGGGAGTACTCACCCAACAAACTGGCCTCTTACTAGGATAGTCGCCTATTTTCTAAACAATTAGACCCAGTAGCACGAGGTTGGCTAGCCTGCTTGTGAGCAGTAGTGGCCACTGAAATCCTGGTTAAAGAAGCTTCCAAATTGACTTTAGGACAACCTACGGAGGTGCTGACACCCCATCAGGTTCAGACTGTTATAGAAGTTAAAGAAGGAAATTGGCTTTTGGGAGGCAGGATAACCCAATACTAGGCTGTATTACTAGACTTTCCTGAAGTGACTTTAAAGGTTTGTCAAGTTTTAAATCCTGCCACACTCTTACCTGGTACGACCTCCAATGACCACGAGCTAGCCCATAACTGTACTGAAACAATAGACCAAATTTATTCCAGCAGGCCTGATCTGAAAGACAGTCCTTTAGAGAATGCAGATGAGAATTGGTTCACTGATGGGAATAGTTTTGTAGAACGAGATATTCGCAAAGCAGGATATGCCATAGTGAATTTACATGACAGTATAGAAGCCTGGCCTTTATGTCCCCAAGTCACTGCACAAAAAGCCGAGCTTGACACCCTCATATGAGCACTACAATTGGCAAATGACAAGAGAATTAACATATATACAGATTCTAAATACTCCATCATCCATGCTCATAGGGCTACTTGGAAAGAAAGAGGGCTTTTAAACTCAAAGCACTCTCCCATTAAGTATGGTCTTCTCATTTTGGAACTTCTAGAGGTAGTACAACAACTCGCTGAAGTGGCTGTTATACACTGTAGGGAACATCAAAAAGAGAACACCCCAGTTTCGTGGCATAACAGCAAAGCAGATCCTGTAGCTAAAAAGGCAGCTCAGGTACAGTCCCCAGTAATTTTGATGGCTCTCATTCCCGACATTAACCTTTCAACCCTTAAACCCCAGTACAGCTCAGAAGATATTCAGGATGCAGAAACTCAGAGATTTGAGAAACAGATCGATGGTTGGTATCAAAATGAAAATAAAAGGGTCTACATCCCTGGCAGCAAACTCTGGAAAGTGGTTAAGGTGGCCCATGAGGTCAGTCATTATGGCCAAGAGATGTTACTTCTTCAGCTTAAAACTCTAATACAGGGAAGAAACCTGAAAAATGTAATACAACAGGTTTCTAAAAGCTGCGAGATACGTTTAAGAAACAATCCAAATACTCACCCCACGCCTCCTCCCTTGATAAAACTTGTGCAACATTGGGGAACATACTCAGGGGAGGATTGGTGAATAGAGTTTATGGTGATGTCTCCGTACCAAGGATTCAAATACCTGTCGGTTTTCGTAGACACCTTCACAGGATGGGTAGAGGCCTTTCCTGCTAGGACTGAGAAGGCTACTGAAGTATGTAAATGGATTCTAAAAGAAATCATACCCAGGTTCAGCCTGTGTTGGTCCCTCCAGAGCAACAATGGCCATGCCTTTATGGCTAAAATAACTCAGAGTTTATCCCAATCCTTAAACATCACATATAGGCTCCACTCAGCATGGAGACTTCAGTCCTCAAGAAAGGTTGAGAGAAGGAACAAAACTCTAAAAAGAACTCTTGCAAAAGTATTCCAAGAAACTCAAGAAATCTGGATTAATGTTACCTATTGCTTTGATTAGTGTACAGGCCATCCCTAGAGGAGCTCTAAAGCTAAGCCTATTTGAATTGACTTATGGAAGACCTTTTCTCAAAGTAGATGATCTTTTAGATCAAGAGACACAAAAAACATTAAAATATATCATTAATCTGGGAGAAGTATAGAAAGCACTCCAAGAATATGGCAACCAGATACTCCCAGAACCTACAAAAGGTGAATTGCTCAATTTCCAGTCAGGAGACTCAGTACTTTTAAAGACTTGGCGAGAAGGGAGCTCAGGAAACCAACTGCCTGAAAAATGGGTGGGCCCATACCAAGTATTATTAACAACCCCCTCTGGCCTCAGATTAGAAGGAGTCACTCCGTGGGTCCATCACTCCCAGGTCAAGCCTTTTTCTCCACCTGGACAGCCTGACGAACTCCCTACAAGCCAAGACTCCTACACCTGTGAACCGGTTGAAGGCCTCAAGTGGCTGTTTAAAAGACAGAACAAGGAACCATAGATAAGTGACATGAAAATAAGTGTAGAAGAAATACTGGGAGTTGTCTTCACCCTGGACATTCTCTTAATCTTTATTTTAGTTGCAGCTTGTGTGATTTCCCTTTTTGGACCAAGTTATGTGCCTTGGTGTATGCTTTAATGAGTCAGTGCTGACATTAGGTGTGGTAGAAACCGCCATCTAGTATTAACTTGGGAAGTCCTAGTTGGAGACTCCTTATCCTTCTTAACAGGGCCACAGAAAGCCTAGCTGTTACATTAACCCATTCAGCTTTAACATCTAGTAATGCCAACTATTTAATTAATGCTTCCCAAGCCATTGCTTCAGGAAACAGTTTAACACATTGCTGGATCTGTTATCAGACCCCAACAACTGTCGAAGAGGGAGCCCAGATCCCTTGGGTACTGTCCATACCCATATACAATATTAACCTGACAGCCTTTGGAACAGCTTTTGGGGCAAAGCAACCCCTTCCCATATCTCCATTTCAAGTATCTCCGATACCTGTATTTCATGAAAGTAACTCCTGCTTCCAAATTTGGGACTTGCTAATGTGGATCAGTTTTGTTCCCAAACTAGTACAGGCCCCCTGAGTGTCATGGGAATGCCTTTCCCTTCACATGTTGATTAACAGCCCCTTAGAGACAAGAACCCAGTGCCTCCAAAGGATCAATGATAATCTTACTAATTTCAGGATTAAGGCCAATAAAATCCAGAACAAAAATAAAATATACCCATTAGGAACCTACTCTGGTTGCAGCCCACTGAATGAAGTCAATGTTACACTATCACCACTTCAAGAGTCCTGGCTAAAATTGATCCTTAACCATACTAGTTTGTTTAACAGTTCCTCAAGTATTACCTACTTGTGTCTCCCAAAAGAATTGATTTTCCTTTGTGGCAACACCATGCTAGCATGCATCAAGCCATTACATGAAAATGGAATATGTACCATTGAGTTTGCTCATCCCAACCCAGACCTCATTCAAATATAGAGTCCCTAATTGGGTAGAAAGAGGAATAGGGCTAATAACAGCAGGGATAGTGGGCTTTATTAGAACCATTGCAGGAATCATAGCCAGGTTCCTGTATCAGGGATCAGTAATATCAAACATCACTGCAATCACAGAGACAGTATCCCAAGATTCAGGGGAAGGAATTAGAGCCCTCAACCTAGCCCTAAATTCACCGGTCAAAGTAGTCTTCGATCTTCAAATCATTCTGGACTTCCTTCTGGAAAAGCAGGGGGAGCCTGTGCAGTCACCAACACCAGCTGTTGTACCTATGTCAATACTACAGGACAGGTAGAAATTAGAGCAAAAAATCTACTTGACCTGGCTAAATGGCTTCATAAGTTTAACCAGGGATAATCAGCCAAAGACATATGGCAAGCAGTAAAAAATGTGCTTCCCTCTGTCACATGGTTCCTACCTCTCCTGGGACCCTTATTCGCTATTTTACTATTGCTCCTCCTCGGTCTCTGTTTATCCAACTTGCTGGTAAAATTAATTACTTCCAGATTTCAAAAGTTTCATCTTCATATGATGCTTGCTCAAGGATTTCAACCCTTTCCACACCGAGATAAAGAAGAAACACAGCCACCCTATGAAGGGCCTCTTGAGATGCGTGGAAAATACAATAGTTTAGCTCAGGCAGCAGGAGAATTCCACTCCTCTAATCAATAGAACCCTGCATCCCTTATCAGCAGGAAGCAGCTTCAGAAGAAGAGACCTCCGTCCCTAAACCCTACAAGAATGAGAAGTGTGAATTTCTCAGGGGCGAGTTGAGACCAGCTAGGGACAAAAAAGGCCTTAAAGAACAAGTTACGTTAGTTAAAAATTTTTCTGGAAGAAGAATGGTGTCAATGTTGTTTGCTTCTTCCTAATCTGTCTGCTTGCAGCTGTCTTGCAGATCAGTCAATTAGAACTAGAATCCTGGTATGTGCAGTAAGAGACCAAGCTGACTGCCAGATGGCCCTATCCCATAACAAGTATTGCCTAGGAACCAAAAGACCCATGCCAAGCAAAATTACCAGACATACATCATCGAGCGGGGACTGAGCCCACTTCAGAAGCAAGAAGTCCATCAGCCACTTCTGTGCCAAATCCTAGCCTGACTCCTTTTTAAATATGTATGAAATTAATGAATATGTATGACTTTCCCTTTCTCACGTGTACAAAACTTCCTCCAGCCCTTTGTTCAGAGAGAGAGTGCTTTGGGAATGATCCCCCCGTCTCCTTACTCACTGCAAATAATAAACTATGCCTTGCTTTAAATCCATTTGACTCTTAGTTATTCTTAACAAGAGTACAAGTGGTGAACGTATTGCATTCACTACCACCACCAGGACTCCATATGACCCAGTAATCCCAATGCTAACTATAAACACAGAAGAAGTAAAGGCAGGAATGCAAACAGAATTTCAGCACTTTTCACAATAGCCAAAAGGTAGAAATATCCAAAATGTCCATCAACAGATAAATGAATAAACAAAATGTGTATATACATACATATATGCATATATATATATGTCCATATGCATTGCTTTCGATTCCGACTCATAGCAACCCTGTAGGACAGAGTAGAACTGCTGCATAGAACTTCTAAGGAGAAGCTGGTGGATTTGAACTGCTGACTTTTTGGTCAGCAGCCAAGCTCTTAACCACTATGCCACCAGGGCTCCATACACACACACACACACACACACACACACACACACACGATGGCATATTGTGCAACTGTAAAGAGAAATGAAGTTCTGATGCATGCCACAACATGGATGAACTTTGAAAACATTATGCTGAGTGAAATAAGTCAGTCACAAAAGGACAAATACTGTATAATATCACTTATATGAAATAAGGAAATATATAGAAACCAAAGATTTTTAATGGTTACTAAGGTTAATGGTTACTCATAGGGTTGCTATGAGTCACACTCAACTCGACAGCAATGGGTTTTTTTTTGTTTTTTGTTTTTTTTGGTTTTTCAGGGCTGAAAGGGAGGGGATGGGGAGATTTTGTTTGTTTTGGGGCACACTGAGTTTATGTTAATGGTGGTGGAAAATTTTGGAAAAGGATAGTGATAATGGTGGTACAACAAACAAAATATAATCAGTGTCTGTGAGACAAAGAACTCAATTTGGCCTTTGTCTTTGGTTCCTGAAAGATAGCCCTTGGAATTTGCTAGCAATCAGGTCCCTTTGTTTTCTAAACTAGCCAGGCAACACTTTAGAGAGCATACAAATGAGTGGGAGGTACATAGACCACCAGACAACTAACCTCAGGAAGGGAGGGAGACATGATGCAATTAGTCTTGCATACTCAACGATTTGATTAATTGTGACTATGCAATGAGGCCACAATCATTATTATGCAATGAAGCCAAAAAAAGGCCCTGCTCGTGGAGGTATTTCTACTTCCTGGATTGGGGAAAGCATGTGCTTTCAGGAGAGTGGCAGTTTCTTGGGGATAATGCAAGTCTCATGCCCTTATCTCTCCCACACCTCACCTAATGATCTGAAGGACAGAGTCCTCCTAACTTGTAAGGTCTGACCTAACCCTGGGTGGCTAGGGTCAGAGACAGTGTCACGAGGGTGGCTGGTAATGAAAATAATGGAGAGTGGGAAGGTGAAGACTGGATCCATTTCCAGGTGGATCCTTATTTTGTAGTTATCAATGAAAGCAGGATTTGTCCACCTTCCCCTTTATTAGTGTTGTTAGTGCAATGTCATTGGATTGTAAATGTGGACGTTTTTGTATTTGTAAATGTTTTGGTGTATATAATTTCACCACAGTTAAAAAAAATTTCCATAGACTTTACTGAAGGGTTGGTATGACCTGGTTACTGGTCATTATTCAATGTCAAGAGACAGATGAAGGCACAATTATAACCCCAATGTGGAGTTAATTCTGACTTATAGTGACTCTACAGGACAGAGTAGAACTGCCCCATAGGGTTTCCAAGGAGTGGCTGGTGGATTCAAACTGCTAACCTTTTGGTTAGCAGCCGAGCTCTTAACTGTTGTGCCACCAGGGCTCCATAGGAGAGGTAAGTGTAAAGTTCTTTTT
The DNA here is from genome assembly GCF_000243295.1 of Trichechus manatus latirostris. Taxonomy (NCBI): domain Eukaryota; kingdom Metazoa; phylum Chordata; class Mammalia; order Sirenia; family Trichechidae; genus Trichechus; species Trichechus manatus. Next base: position 5,033,173 of record NW_004444080.1, read on the forward strand.
ATTTCTGTACAAGCCTGTATCACATAGCTCTTAGATTATGGCAGCAGCCTTCTAATTGGTCTTTCTGCCTGCATTGTTCAATTCAATCTAACAGATACAATAATTTTTCTAAAGCAATTTTTGTGACATATAATTTTCCTGAGTGGGGGGAGACTCTATGATTCCCAGGTTTTTATAGGATAATGTTTACTGATAGATATTTAGAGCTGTGAAACAAAACAAAACCCCGTTGTCATCAAATCGATTCTATCTCCTAGCACCCTATAGGACAGAGTAGAACAGCCCCACAGCGTTTCCAAGAAGCGGCTGGTAGATTCGAACTGCTGACCTTTTGGTTAGCAGCCTGGGCTCTTAACCATTACCACCAGGGCCCCAAAAGGACACTGTTTCTGCCCGGTTTTGAACTGGGACCTCTCACGTGTGAGGCGAACGTGATAATCACTACACTGTGGAAACCAGGTAGCTCAGAGCTGTAGGAACCCATAAAAAGTTTCCACTGAATTCAATTCTATTTTGAATAATTTTTCTCACTAATAAGGCTAACACTTATCAAAGGGAAAAATTAGTAACAGACATCTTACTTTGATTTTAAGGTCTTTATTACTCACTGATAAAATTGTTTTAATTTTCCTGGAATCCAGATTTCTGGCTTTCATGAAGTTGGGGTAATCCACACAGGCCATTGCCCTTAAGTGTCCTTTTGAACCTTGAGCCTTGATAAAACTGGTTTCTAAAAGCCATCTTTGAGTCAAACAATGGCCAAAATAAACTAGTAAAACCATTTGCCTTGGGTGTTGTGCTCTTTTGAAGAATTTGGTTAGTTTAAGGAAACAGGCTCCAAGGATCAAACTAAGAGCTATGTTTAGGGGAAATCAGCAATTATATTAATTGTTCTTCAAAACAATGCTGTGTGAAAATCCTTACTGACCACAATTTTGTTTATCAGTTTTGTTCCCACCTTTTTTTCCATGGCAATGCCAATAAGATTTGACATAAGAATTTTGGAAGTTCTTCTCATGTTTGGAACATTTCTGACACTCTACTTGTAATGTTACCATGATTTGCATTGTGTATTCAATAAACTTCAATCAATTTCTATTATTGGCTTAACATGATTTTTGTTTTAATACCACGAATCCAAAAATTTTTAAAAAGCCTAACCCAACCTGCAAGAGCATGACTTTTGTTTTTGCCAGAAGCTGCTCTCCAGCGATGTAAATTTGTCTTTTCCTGCTAGAAAAGGGTAGTCAACAAAACCATTACCTGGTGATTTATTGAAAAAGACTCTAGGTTTTCTTCACTTAAATTTCAAAAAGTTCCCATGGTCGCAGGTGGGTGGAGGGCTAAATTTGTAGCAGCTAGGACAGAGATCCACCTGGTAATCTCATATCAGTTGATTTCCATAAAAGGGGGAGGGCAGGATTCAATCAATCATGTTAAGATTAGCCAATGGTTGACCTTCTATTCTTCTCCTTCCTCTTTTCTTTATAAGCCCCATTGTAACTAGCCTAATTTTAGCTATTTGATTTTTTTAAAAATCAGAATGGTCTCCCTATATGCATATAGAATAACCGCTCAGAATAAACCTTATGTTTCAATTTCCTTGAGTTTTGATTACTTGTAACACACTTACAGAGCATAAAAATATTTAATAAAATTCCTGCATGCTAGATAAAAACTGCATGAAGGTCAATGGTCTTTATGTTGCAGCATTAAGAGGAGCAAATAAAAATTTTAAGCAATGAGGAAACATAAAAAATAAAATCTGTTGAATATGAGTGACAAATAGGGAAACTGAACAGAATGCTGGAAGATCAGTTAGGAGGCTATCTAAGCAAGAATTAATAATAGCCCAAATATGAATGGCGGCAGTGAAAATGGAAAGAAAAGTACAGATGCAAAAGACATTATGAAAGATAAATCGACAGATCTTAATGACTGAGCCAAGGCAGAGGGATTTTGAGTTTTGGGCCCTGAGAGCTGAGAGAATGGTGGTATGTACTCTGACCAGAATAAGAAAATCCAAAGGAAGAGTAAATTTGTTGAAGTTTCTTGAGGAGGAATGATGCATTCAGTTTTCAACACATTAAATGTTCCTAAAGTGGGCATCTGTTACTCTGCCAGGGTTCATTGTTCTCTGGTAACAGTACATACATTTTTATTTTGCAAATTACTGCTCCCTTGTGCTCGGCTGACCCCTCCCCAGGATACAGGGATGGACCTGTGCCCTAGTCCTCCAATGAAACCATTGCATTTCACTTCCCTAGACCTAGTAATTAATTCAGGGGCTGCACACGTGGCCCAGTTGGAGGCAATAGTAAAAATGAGATTTTGCTAAAACCGTTGGGAGAGAAACAAGTATTTTTTCCACTGGCTTCCCAGCAGTTAAAAGTGGCTGGGGATCACAACACAGCCTAAGAACAAAGTCAAATCAGCAAAAAGTAATGCAAAAAATGGAATGAGTCTGTTTCCTGAAGACATCCTTTGAACCTTTGATTCAAGTCTCCCTCTACATTTTCAGCACATGAGACAATAAATTCCTTTTTAAAAAAATTTTTATTGTGCTTTAGATGAAAGTTACAGAGCAAATTCATTTCCCGTTCGATAGTTTGTATATAAAGTGTTCCATGACATTGGATGCATTCCCCACATGTGTCAGCACTCTCGTCATTTCTGCCTTGGGTTCCCATTTCCTTTCATTTGGATTTTCTACCCCTTCCTGCCTTCTTATCTTTGCTTTTGGGCAAATGTTGCCCTTTTGATCTCATATAATTGATTGTTCTAAGAAGCATGTTCCTCTCAGGTGCTATTTTTTATATTGTGGGCCTGTCCAGTTTTCAGCTGTAAGGTAGTCTCTGCGAATGGTTTCAGTTTCAGGGCAGAAGGGTGTCTTGGGATCACAGTCTCTGAAGTTCCTCCAGTCTCTGTCAAACCAGTAAGTCTCGTCTTTTTTATGAATTTGATTTTTTTGTCTTACATTTTTCTTCCACTCTGTCCGGGACCCTCTGCTGTGATCCCGGTCAGAGTGGTTGGTAGTGGTACCCAGGCACTATCTAGTTCTTCTGGTCTTGGGGTCATGTAGGAGGTGGTTTATATGGTCCATTAGTCCTTTGGACTAATTGCTCCCCTGAGTCTTTGATTTTCATCATTCTTCTTTGCTCCAGACAGGAAGAGACCAATAGTAGTAGTATCTTAGATGGCTGCTGGTGAGCTTTTAAGACCCCAAGTGCTATTCACCAAAGTAGGATACAGAACATTGTCTTTATGAACTATGTTGTGCCAATTGACGTGGATGTCCCCCAAATCTATGGTCCTTCACTTTTGAGCCTCGGAAATTCGTCCCATGAGGTCTTTGGTTATGTTTAAGAAGTTTCCATGACTGTGTCCCTTGTGCGCTCTATTATCTATATCAATACACATGCAGCACCTACAATTGTGTATGTAGAAATATCCACAACCAAACTTATATCTGCAGGTGGGTGTGCTCCTTGCATCCCCCTACACAGCTGTTTAGCATACTTATCTACCAATGTAGGCTTTCATAAAGTATTGTTTGTTAACATCGTTGTTGGAGGATTGTCTATGTTACAGTAATTACCATAGTTGCCCTTTATTCTTGCATTCCTGTCATTGTCTTCCTTTGACTTGGTCATGTTGTGGTGACTTCTCCCATATTGTGTATTGCCTTTCCTTTTGCCAATATTAACTCATGTCTTCTATCTAGTTAGTAATTTTCCCTCCCTCCCCCTCCCATCTCTGGTAACCATCAAAGACTTTTTTTTCCTGTGTGTAAACCTTGTTTTTTTGTAATAGTGATCTCATAAAATACTTGTCCTTTTGTGATTGACTTACTTCACTCAGGAAAATGTCCTCCAAATTCATAAATAAGCATAAACAAGTTGGACAGAGGCTCTTATCACTGACAACAAAAGAGTCATAACAGAGTACTCCAGTTGCTCCATAAAAGCAATCTATGAAAATGAAACTCCTTACTTTAAAAATAAATTAAGAAGAGAGAGAAGAAAAAAGAGCTTCCTGGAAAGTTAAAATCTTAGCATTTATGGGAACCATAAGTTCATATTTGCCAGTTTTCCTAAGGTGAACATCTGTTGAGATTTTCATTTCAATCTTTTTCTCCTGTAAGTACATGCCATAGTTCTGTTGGCATGTGCATGTGCTGAACTATATCATTACTTTTTTTTTTTTTACTTATTGTAATCTTCCTCTGAATCCATAAGCAAGAACTTCTTTGACATGTGTTCTTTCATAAACCCACAAATTACTACTGGAAGAGTAATAGTATATTCCCTCTTTGGAGTTTTGACATTTACAAAGAATGCCATGTTTTCATTAGTGCCCTGACTTTTCCATTAGAATTCCAGGGAATGAAACCCCAGAACCCAAAGCAGGAAGATGAATGCTTGAGTAACTGGCATCATCAGCACATATGTTATGCTACATTCGATGCTTTCTTTAAAAAGTAAAACCAAAGTCTACATTTTTACTAAAATGACTGGTTCTTCTCCTTTCCAAGGCCTGAATCATTCTTTCATTTTTACACACTACTGGTTTTTAATTAATTCCTTTATTTTTCTTGCTTAAGTCAATTATTTGCTTGCATATATATATACATATACATATATATATGCATACATAGATACATAAACCAAACCCAAACTGAACCCATTGTTATCGAGTTGATTCTGACTTATGTATACATATAATAGAATGAATCAAAGTACTTAAGAAAATATGTATTAAAAAGAGCTAGCTATTGCTATATAGTCTGCTGTTAATATTTATTTTATGCTAAAAGAGATTTTCTTGTTTATAGAACTATTATTTTGCAAATAAAAGAATGGCAGTGAATATAGTGTATTTGTCAATACAATTACATTGTTTTTCTTGTGTTTAATGTAAAATGGCTCTCAGTATTTAATTATTTTAGGAGACTCAATTAATTAGGAAAAAAATATTTATTAAGCCCCAATTATGTTTGTAGCATTAACAAGGAATTTGAAATAAATGTATCAAAAAGCCACTTTGTGACTGAGTTCATAATCTAGTTATGAGGTGATGATGCTAAGTTAATGGAAAGGCATTAGATTGTTGACTTCACAAGTACAGAAGCTGAAACAGGCAAGATAAAGATAAGAATGATCAGCAATTTTTTAAACCCTTCTTACTAGTATCTCAAACTCAGCATCTGTGAAAAAGAACTTCTGATCTTTCCTCTAATTTTCCCCTCCCCAACAAAATCTTTCCTTTGCCTGTTCCACACCAATTGCCACATTTACCATCTCAGTTAATAACTACTCATCTGTGCAGCTGCTCAGGGCAAAAATCTTGGTGCATCTTCAACTCCACTTTTTCTCTCAGATCCATATCTAATCTGAAAGGAAATCTTGTTAGATCTGCCTTCAAATTATCTCCGGACTTTGATCACTTCTCACTACTCTTTTGCTCCCACCTTGGTCTGAGCTGCCATATTTCTTACATGTGTTACTGAAGTCACCTCATAACTGGTTATCGGGCTTCTGACCCTGTTTCCCTATGGTCTATTCTCAATGTCATAGTCAGAGTGATCCTTTTAAAACACAAGTCACACAATTTCACCTCTCTGTAATGTAAAGCTAGTCCTCAAGAGAGGCTACAAAGCTTTATAGGACCTGGCCTCCTATGACCTCTCTAATCTTGCCTGCTCTTTACTCATATTGGGCCCCTTTGTCACACTGGCCTCTTTGCTGTTCCTCAGTCATACCAGATAAGAACACATCTCAAGAGCTTTGCTCTGAGTCTCCTCTTTGTATGGAATGTTCTCTACCTCTCTTATCTTCCTAAGTCTTTGCCACAGTTGTGATCCTTTTAATGAATTCTACACTGACCTGACCATCTATCTAAAATTACACCCCCAGATATTTTCAGTTCCCCTTACTCTACAGCACTGGCACTTTCTTAAAAATGCTATATTATCTACCTATGTATCTTGCTTACTGATTGTCTCTCTTTTCTCTAACATAAGCTCCACATGGGCAGGAATCTATTTTATTCACTGACTTATCCCAAGAAGCTAAAACAGGCGCTCAGTAAATATTTGTTGGGTGAATTGAATGGAAATGGAATGACACCTGTAGAGGATGAAACATAGGTTAGGAGCCAAATAATTTTGCCTCTCTTTAAATCTAACATTTTTGAACATTTTACAATGTTTTATTTAGTCATTATAGCAACACAATGTGTCGGATACTATTATCATCCCAATTTTACACCTGAGGAAACTAAGGCAAAAGTAAATAAAGCAAATTTCTCAAGGTAACATGTGTGATAAATGATGAACCCAAAAGGTGAAGTCATGTTACCTAAGCCCAGAGCCAATGATTTTTTGCATTCATCAATGTGCTTACCCCTGGCAAGTCATTTACACTCTATGAACTTCTTTTCCTCTCATTAGTTAAAAGAAGGTTACTAATATCTCCCCCACATGATTGTGCTAAGAAGTAGAGATAATATTTGAAAATGCCTGGCAAATAATAAGTAGTTATTAAATGAAAATAATATTCTAGTTCTTCCCACACGATGAGTCCAATGAGAGAAGTCTCAGAAAGCCAAATCCTCATAGGACGTGTCTCTGCCCTTAAAAGACATGTGAGAATCAGGTCAGGGCTCAAGGTAAAGGTCCATGAAACGTGCTCATCCAACTTTAATTTAGATCTTAGGCAAAAAAATTCAAAATTGCTTCTTAAAGCTCAGACCAAAGCTCTAATTAATAATGAAGAATGGTCCATTTTCAAGAGTGTCCTTTATACATATTTCCTTCACAGGGCAGCCAGGGCCACAGGGGCAGATTCAATGATTTAGAGAACACAGTGGTTAAAGCGTTTGACTGCTAACCGAAAAGTTGGCAGTTTAAATCCACCAGCCACTCCTTGGAAACCCCATTGGGCAGTTCCACTGTATCCTATAGGATCACTATGAGTTGGAATCAACTCTATGGCAATGGGTTTTTGGTATTACAAATCCACACTGAGAGCCCTGGGTCTCTGTTCCAGCTCTGCCTCCTACACACTGGGTATCCTTGATCACCTCACTGTGCGTTATAGACTATAAATGAAACTAATAAAGCTAGTGCTTACATAGTGCTTACTTTTCCCAGACACTTTTCTCATATATTAGCTTATTCAGTTTTTCAAACAATGTGGTCATTGGGGAAAAAAAGAGGGACAGAGATATCACTGAGGGCTGAAGTCACCAGAAATGACAGTAAAGAAGAGTGGCGTCTTAAGCTGACTCTTGGAAGGAGAGAAAATTTAGATGCTCAGAGAGGCAAGATGAAGTTACTCCCCAAGGAATTACAACTTTGACTCTGTGAGTTAATAAACACTCAGTGTGTACGGGGTGCCAGACACCTGCTAATGCTATGAGCAACACAAATGTGTAAGTAAGTCATGATTCTTAAAGGAGAGGAGTTTACAGATTTTACAGTCTAGATGGAAAGTCAGACAAGGAGATATTTAATCATTATGTGGGGCTAACTGTAGTAAGTATCATAATAGACACTCAGTAAAATGCTTTGGAAGCAGAGAGAAAGGAAATATTACCAATTTAGTGGGTCACCAGAGAATATTTTACTAAATAGGTGATATATAAATACGAGAGACAAGAAGGACTTTGATTATAGAGAAAATTTAAGGACATTCCACAGAGAGAAACAATCAGGACATTGTTCTGTGAAAGAACAAATGCTCAGAAGCAGAAGTGCATGTAGAGTACACAGGGCAAAAACGAGTAGTATGAACAAAAAGAGTTTTAGCAGTATTATTGTAAATCCAGTTAATTTACTGTGAAATCTCAGTTTAATGAGAAAAATAAATGGTGAAAAAAATGCCCTCCTAGCAGTTTAGGCAATTAATTCATACTTTTAAGATGCCTTTTTTTGTGGCATACAGAATTAGTATTTATTGTACATACAGACCATCCCTGAGGGAAGCTCAAGAGCTTGTTGACATTTTCTCTCTTTCTCTAAATTGCCACATCATAACTACTTTATTTCTCATGGAAACACAGCTAGACACATTGATCCCACAGCAAAGCAAATTTATTCTTAAGGGACTAAAGTAAATACGACAGTTTTAATCGGCCCTAAGAAAACATACCCAGCACTTCCCCTCTCCTCCCACCGCATTTGAGGCAGCACAAGGTCTAAGTTTGAGCAGATGGACTTCAGTGCAAGTAATTACAAGCTGCAACATAATTTCCTTGAAACTACACAATACTACATAAATACTTATTTGTGGTTATAGAGTGGGTAAAGTTACCATAAAAATAGTAGTACACCTTATAATAGTGCCATATGCCATAATTTACCTTTGCTATATGTGAAGTGTCATATCTTGTTCCAGGTTTAATATTTAGTAACTAACAATTTAATGTACAAATCTCCAGTCTAAGAAAGAGAGTAATTAGAAGAGGCAAGCTCCCCTTGTCACACAGAAAAAATATGGTAGACCATGAAAAGTGCCTGAGGATTGCACAAAATGAGGCAATGATTTTCAATTATGAAAACACAGGACATTTTTCAAATAACTCTTATAAGCAAGCAGCAAATGCAATGTAGATTATGCAGAAGGATAATAATGGATCATAAATGGAAACAGACTTCTCTTACGAAAGTAAATGCCATGAGCATAACCTCAATTTGATGTGCACATGTCCTCTGGAAATAGAATTAAAACCTCTCATAGTAAATACTGCAGAAAAATTCGTCACAAATTACATCCACTACAAGTGAGTATGAAAACAGAATATGATAAGTCTTTTCTGACTTATGCTTTGGAGACAAATGAAAATTGGGTCAATTGCCCTTCTTTTTTCTCATCATCCAATTAAGCGCCTTGTCATTAAAAAAGCAACCACAAAAATAATACATAAATAAAAATATCACAAAAACACATTACTATGCTATAGAATTCTTTGAACTGCTGTTGACTAAATAATGGGTATATGAATCAGCCATCACTTGTCTCTGTTTGTCCCTTTGAGGACTGACCCAAGCCATGGTATTTTCAATTGCCTCATATGCATGTGAAAGCTGTACAGTGAATAAGGAAGACTGAAGAATTGATGCCTTTGAATTATGGTGTCAGTGAAGAATATTGAATATACCATGGACTGCCAGAAGAATGAACAGATCTGTCTTGGAATAAGTACAGCCAGGATGCTCCTTAGAAGCAAGGATGGTGAGGCTTCTTCTCACATATTTTGGACATGTTATCAGGAGGGAGCAGTCCCTAGAGAAGGACATTATGCTTGGTAAAGTACAGGGTCAGCAAAAAAAGAGGAAGACCCTTAACAAGATAGACTGACACAGTGGCTGCAACAATGGGCTCAAACATAGCAAGGATGGTGAGGATGGCACAGGCCCAGGCAGCATTTTGTTCTGTTGTACATAGGGTCGCTATGAGTTGGAACTTACTCGACAGCACCTGACAACAACAACATATGAATCAGATTCCCCCAAGGATTGAGCTGCTTTCTATAATTTCTTGGGAATATTTTAATGCATTTGAGTAGTTTATTTGAACTCTCTAGACACCAGTTTACTACAGAGTAAAGGGTAAGAATCTAAATTTAATTCACTCCAAAGTGGCAGAGTTTATGAGACTCTTGCAAAGTAAAAACCATTCCTAGAAGTTTATATGAAATCTATCAGTTAAGGCATCAAAAGAAATATTTTATGAGATTTCTTCAAGCTATAACACAACCTATAAATTTGTTGCCGACTCTCCCACATGAGATTCGTAACTTAGATAATATAAATACAAGTACACACACAACCTATTCCCCATCTCTCTTTATTTTCAATAGTTTCATCCTATATCATTCTGGTCAAAAATTGGTAAAAGGAAATACAAAAACCTAGTATCTATTACAGGGTCTAGTTCACAGAATGCATTTAAGGAAGGAAGAAGGGAGGGAGGGAAAAAGACAAAATAAAAATTTCTCTCCAACCAGAGAAATATTTAGTGTAATCGTGTATAAAACTGAATTTGAAGTATCCCTCAAGAATTACAAAATAAGGGAAATGAGAACGTCCTACGAATGCTAAATGTTAAAATCATCCTATAATAGGTCAGAGCAAATATAAGTAAAATCACCTGAAAGAGACAGAATGGTTCAGAGTTATTAACTAATTAAAGAAATTTCTGTTAACATATTTGGAGAAGAAACTACTTAATCAGAAGGGGATTTGTAGCCAAAGAATCAATGAAAAGGAGAGCCAAGAAAGCAAACTTTGCCAATGATATGGATTATCTGGGGAAGAGAGTTTTGCCGTGAACTTTGATCACCTTCTGTTGAACAGATGGACACAACAGACCATCTTTGCCTGATGCACCTAGACTAACTAATTAATGATTTTTGCTCCATTTAATTTGATGGCATTAAATAACCTTCTGATTAAAATGTGCAGTCCCCTCGTAGAACTGTCCATTGGGTGAAAATGTGAGAGCGTTGCGGAAGCCACAGAAGAGTCTTTAGAGGAAGAGACCAAGAGTGTTAAATGCATCAAATATATCATGAATGGAAAAAAAAGCGCAATGTCTTAAAATGTGTCTTTTGGGCCATGGACAACCTAACACAAACCATTTCAGGGAAGTAATAAAGTTGAAAACTTGATTGCCATGAGTTGAGGAATGAGAATTGAGGAAACAGAACTAGAAAATGTAGACAATTTTCAGTAAGCATTACTATGAGGGAAAGACAGTTAGGGTAACAGCAAGAGCCCAGAAGACAAGGAATCAAGATGGGAATTAGCCACTGTCTGAATCTGGAGGGGAAAAAGAACATTTGGTACCAATATAAATGAGCTTTTAGGTGCAGAGGCAATTCACTGATAAAGTTTAAACTAATATCCTTTTTCTCTGTGAAGTAAAACGTGTGACATGAGTTCATTTGTTATTAATAAAAGGGACTTTCAGTTAAACATGGTGGATGGGACACAGGAGTTTAATATCTCTTCCCCCCGAAAACTCACTCAAATTAACACAAAGAAATAAAAAGATGTTGTTAATGAAAGGACAAAAAGAATGGAAAAGCAGACGACAGCAGTCAAGAGATTAAGAAAACAGGAACTCTAACATACAAAACAGGTAGATAGGATTCTCAGAATGATAACAGATGAAAAATACCAGGACAATAGTTGAGCATAGTTTTATAGAATAATGACTCCAGATAGAACCAGGAGAGCAGAGGTTTCCAGGAGCAATGACATCATAAACGATGATAAGGATAGATAGACAGGTAGGTAGATAGGTAGATAGATTGACTGATTGATTATTTGATGTATTTAATCATTTGGGGATGAGTTTCATAATTCAGAGTTGAAGGAAAATTACCATTTAGTACATAGAAACCAAGTAAATGCAAAAATGAAGTAATTATTAATATCAGGGAAAATGAAAGCTGTTCAGGAAAGAAATGTCACTATAGTGCATTATGTTGCTCAGCTTGAATAATATTTACATCTTAATAGGTAAAAACTGAATACTAATTTAAACAAACATTGTGATAAATCTATATTAAGAGTATAGTGGAGGGAAGTCTGTACACGATTATGTGTACGTATGAGAGAAAAACAGAAAGAAACAGAGAGACAGTTAAATTAGGGGCAGATGATCAGCATCTGTTGGAGAGCTAAGTCCTCATCTTCCACAATAGGAAATTAGTAGATACAGTCTAGAATTTAAAAATTAATAAATAGGTAGTAAAATATATTCATTTGAAATCATAAGGTTTTAATCAGTAATGACAACAAACTCTCCTTAATAAATTACAACGTACATTTACTTCTATTTAAAAAGTGATTAATGATTATTAGGTACTTAGAATATTCCAGGCAATGTCTAAGTTCTTTATATTTATTATCTCATATATTCTCAAAGAAACAATAGAAATAGGAAATAATAGTACCATGTGCTATGTGCTAACCCCTCATCTAAAAACCCTATAGATCACAATGATCTGATCCCAATGTCCATGGGGTCGTTATGAGTCAGGGACCAACTCCATGGCAACTAACGAAGACAACAACAAGGCATTATGTCTTAAAACAACTCTCTGAAGGCACTATTATTACTATTTCCATTTTACAGTTGAGGAATCTGGAACACAGGTTAAGTAACTTCCCTTTGGTTACACAGCTACAAAGTGTAACACCTACTGCCGACCAGTCGATTCTGGGACCCTGTAGGACAGAGTAGAACTGCCCCATAGGATTTCCAAGGCTGCAAATCTTTACCAAAGCAAACTTCCAATCTTTCTCCCGCAGAGAGGCTGGTGGGTTCTCGAACTACCTACGGGTTAGGAGCCGAGCGCTTTAACCCATGTGCCACCTGCCCCTACAGGATTGAAATCCAGGCTCCATAATCTATGCTCTAATTGCTACATTAAATAGGTGTACGCATTATCATTATTATCCTCATTTCTTGGATGAGCGATCTTAGGATTCAAAAAAAAAAAAAAAACCTGTTGCAGTGGAGTCAATTCCAACCTATAGCGACCCTATAGAGATGTTAAATATCCACTCATCTACAAGCTTGATTCATTCAATCCTGTTAAATAGGTGGTGAAATCAGAATTTGAATTCAAGTTTGTTGTTTGATAAGCCTTGTGTCAGAAAGAAACCTAACACTGAAAGAAAAAAATTATTATTTGAAACATTGAACTAAGATAGTAAAACAAATAGCCATTTTCTATTTTAAAAGTCTGGGTACATTCTTTAAAAATTAGTATGACTTACCCCACAGTCACACATTTCTGCATACATCATCAGATTTGAGGAATTTAAATCCATTACTTAGTTTTAGGTCTTTACATAAATTGAAGGGCAACATATTCTCAAACATCGACTTATTCTTCAACTAATACTTTTGCATTTTTATATAGTTTTTAACAAATACAATTCCCTTTTAAAACGCTCTGATTTTTTTAAACTGAATTTTATTTACTATTCTGTTCTGTGCTACATGTTTTGGTGTCCAAGAAGGCAGTAGCCATGTGCAACTTCAATGGATTCTTTCTGATGCCCCAAAATAAATCAAATTATACAGCAAGTAGGGATATCACTATAGTCTATGTAAATAAAGATATAAAGAATTAAATACAACCTGTCATTTGCCTTGTGACTACTGAAAGTAAAACCATTCATGTTGCTCCAAATAAAACTCCTAAGGGTCACAATTTTTTCTAAGAGAGTGGTAACTAAGAATGAACACTGTTTAGCAGGGAGAGAAAAGGTCTTTTGAAGACCTACTCCGGCCTATTCCCCACAATTCTGCTTTGCTTCATCATGTCCCAGACCTGCTCGGAAAGATTACAGGACTTTCTTTCATCAACCCATACACCCCTGAGAACAACTTCAAAGAGAATTGTCACAACAGTGTGCAGTAGTCTGTAAACACATAAAGCACAATATAGAAGCTGTTCAGTCTGTGGTTTAAAAAAAGTTTCAACAGAGAAGGTCAAAAGCATAGCATCTCAAAGCCTTTTTGTTCTTTATTTTTGCCAATGTACCATCATTTCTTGAGAAATCAGATTTGAGAATGTTGGAGTCTTCCTTCTGTGATCACTTTATCCTCCTTATCTCACTCAACTTACCATCAGCCACCAAAGCCCATAATCATTCCTTCTTCCTCATCTCACTTCAGAATTTGTGCATTAATTTCTTAACTAGTCTTCCTGCCTCTGGTTTAGCCTATACAACACTAATAAATTAATCCTCTGAAATCCGCAATTTGTATAGTAGTGTCCTTGTTAAAAAAAAAAAAAAAAAAAGTCAGTTGTTCCCCAATATCTGAAAATTAAATCCAATTTTAATATCCTTAAAGGAGAAATCTGTCTGCTCACCTAAAAAATACTTCCAGTGCAGTCAAATTTGCCAATGTACCATTCCCTTCCTCTCAAAAAAAAAAAACAAAAAAAACAAAACTTTGATAACTTGTTCTGATTTAAGTTTCATTACTCTTTCCAGGACCACTTTAAGTTTCAGCTCTTTCTCAAGTCTCCCTTGAGAGTGCTAAAAACCAAAAACCAAACCTGTTGTCATTGAGTTGATTCCTACTCATAGTGACCCTATAGAACAGAGTAGAACTGCTCCATAGGGTTTCCAAGGACCGGCTCGGCTCGTAGATTTGAACTGCCAACCTTTTTGGTCAGTAGTCAAGCTCTTAACCAATGTGCCACCAGGGCTTCCTGAGGGTGCCAGACATTAGGAATTTTTCTATCCTCTGACTTCCTGAAGGTTCTTCTCTCTATTTATTTGGCACCTAACAAATATGGCTTTAATTTGTTAATTTTGCGTTTATGTTTTGTGTATCACAATAGCTTAAAAATCCTTTGATAGGATAGTCCATGTCTTATATTTTGTTATTTTCTCAACACAATGTCCAAACATGGAGTTACTAAATGAGAATTTAATAATGTTAATGATGATAACAACCCTGGGTGGCACAAACAGTCAAAGAACTCAGCTGCTAATCCAAAAGTCGGAAGTCTGAGTCCACCCAGAGGCACTTCAGAAGAAAGGCCTGGTAATCTATTTCTGAAAAATCAGCCATTGAAAGCCCTATGGAGCACAGTTCTACTCTGACACACATGGGGTTGCCATGAGTCAGAGCTGACTTGATAACTGGTTAATGATGATAACTGATCTTGATTTAATCTGTTTGTTAACGCATATTTGTAAAGATGTTTAAGCAAAAGCTGAAAAACACATATTAAGAATGTCTTAGAGTGAACCTTCCATTATGTAGGAAACTGAACTAAATGACTTCTAACACCCATGTTATGTCTAATATCCTATAATATCCCATTACTCTAAACATCTTTGCTGATGTTGTTGTTGGGTGCTATCAAGTCTATTCTGACTCATAGCGACCCCCTAGGGTTTTCTAAGCTGTGATTTTTACAGAAGCAGATTGCCAGGTCTTTCTCCCACAGAGCTGCTGGATGTGTTCGAACCGCCAACTTTTTGGTTACAAGCCAAGTGCTTAACTGTTGCGCTACTAGGCTGGTTAGAAAGGCTACAAGTGATGAATCTACTCTTTGTATAGGTTATGTAACTTATATTATGCAATTCATTCAGTTCAAAAAAGGTTAAGCTACTTCTATATTTAAACCTAGCATAATAGAAAGAAGTGTAAGTCCAAGATTCCAGGGAATTTACAGTCTTTTCAGACAGATGATCTATACATACAAAAAACAAATTAACCACAATAAATGCATATGCTGATAAATTTAATATGAGGAAGTCAATAGTCAACCACAAAAGGAAAATATTGACCTCACTTATATAAAAAGATAAGAACAGGCAAATGTATAGAGACCAAAGTTTATTCATGGAGGGGAAGAAAGGGGTTATTGCTTAGGGACAACTGAGTTTCAGTTTATGCTGATGGATGGAAAATTCACATTGATTAAGGGTAAGAGTTGCACAACTGATAAATATAATCGATGTCAATAAGTCGTACACCTGTAAAAAGTTGAATTGGCAAATGTTGTGTGATAGATCTATTTACAACAACTACAACAAAAGAGATTGAATGAAAAAAGAGCAGCTGCTGGGCTCCTTATAGGATTTGGTTTCTTGGTTTGGAGGTTTAGGGTCATGGTTTCATGGAACATCCCAGTTTATTCACCTAATAACGTGTTTAGTGCTTCTGTTCTACCTCCTAGTTTGTTGCACGGTGCCTGGGGTCTTAAAAGCTTGCAAGTGGCCATCCAAGGTACAACAATTAGTTTCTATTCACCCAGAGCAACAAAAGAAGAATGTCAGGAATAGGAGGAGGAAATGGAATGCGTGGCTAATTGCCTCTTTGAACAGCTGCTTCGTTTGCCATAAGACCAGAAGAACTAGAGAGTGCCTGGCTACCATTACTGACTATTTTGATCAAATATTCCATAGACAAATCATGACTAAAAGGGGTAAGATGTGGGAGAGAGAATGTCAAATTCTCATGGAAACCAGATTTTCTGGAGCCATTGAGGCTGAATGAACTCCTCAGACTATATTGCCCTGAAATAATTTTTAAACCTTTAAAAATATCCCCTGAAGCTGTCTTTAAACCTAACAATAAAAAAAGCCATTGCTGTTGAGTTGATTCTGACTCACAGCGACCCTATACGACCGAGAAAAACTGCTCCATAGGGTTTCCAAGCAGCGGCTGGTGGATTCGAACTGCTGACTTTTTGGTTAGCAGTCGAGCTCTTAAACCCACTGAGCCACCCAGGGCTCTAGTGGTTTAGTTTAGTAAAAAACGTCTGCCTTGAGCATTGTGCCTTTTTAAAGACTATCTATATGTGATTAAATTGACAACAGCAACTAGAAAGATTAGATAGAAAACTTAGGGGTCAGTGAGCTTACGTTAGTGATGAAGGAGAAATTTGGAGAGAAAAGGGGGTGAGAATGGTTGCACAATTTGAAGAATGTAGTCAATGTCACTGAAATGTGCACGTAGAAACTGTTCAGTTGGTGTATGTTCTGTTGTGCACATTCTCAACAGCAAACATTAAATTATTTTTAAAAATGTCTTATAGATTCCTTGAATTTTCATAATTCACTGAAACTCAAGTCTTCATAGAAATCATGTACTTGCCTTTGAATTTTCTTTTATTGTTTATGACTAAAATCCAATCATCTATAAGCTTGATTCAGTAGATCCTGCCATCTTAATGATATTTCTAGCATTCATTGTATTATCCTCTCTTGAGTCATTATATCTCAATACCTTAAATACTGTAGCCACACAAATATTTGTTGACACAACCTAGAATATTACATTTTTCTTTGTCTTCAATAATAAACCACCACTTGTCATTTTATTACTTTAAAATTTGCAATTTAAATTCTACTGATGTATTACTATTCAAAATAATGAAACTATGTCATATACCACTTGATTAAGATATGAAATGTTCTAAAAGAGCCCACGGTTTTCATTTGGTGATCATATCTCAAGTATATTTTCTGTTATGGTGCTTAAAACTGCCTGCTTTCTTATGAATTTACATTCATAGTTACATGGTGCTTGTACATATGAAATGATATCAAGATCAACTGCTATCATTGATGTTATGTAAATGATTAAGGGTGTTTTATTTTGTTTTGTTTTATTGGATTTGGTAAGTAGCCATTTGAAATATACAACAAATTTGTTACTTTCAAAAATAAAAGTTACATAAAAAATTAATATATATTCTCAAGCAAATCTAAAAAAATAGGTTTAATTCCCATTTTGGAGACCAAAAACTAAGACTCAAAAGAAGAGGAAGAAGGTCTGTCTTGGTAATGGCTATACCATTTCCATACACTTACCAAAACCCAAAACCAAACTTGTTGCCAGCGAGTCAATTCTGACTCATAGCGACCCTATAGCAACCCTATAGGACAGAGTAGAATTGCCCCATAGGGTTTCCAAGCAGTGACTGATGGATTCGAACTGTCGACCTTTTGGTGAGCAGATGAGTTCTTAACCACTACATCCATACACTTAGGAGGTGCTAAAATAAATATTTATTAAGTGAAAAAAAGGACAAAATAAGAGAAATAAAAAGGAAAGAAAGGAAGGGAGAAAAGGAAGGAGGGCGGAAGAGAAGAAAGAATGAAAGAAGGAAGGGAGGATATTTATTTATTAGGGTAGTGGTAGTTCTGAAACAGATAAATTTCATAATCTCAGTGGTTTACACAATACAATTTATTTCTCTCATGTAAAGTCTCAAATGGATATTCCTAATCAGTAAGAGGCTCTGTTCCTAGGGGTGACTTAGGAACTCTGGCATTTTTTATCTTGTCCCTGCCATCTTCGGCAAGTGGCTAAGTGGCTTCTGTGGAGAACAACATGCAAAATATTTCTGTGATGCAATCCTGGAAGTGGTACACATCACTTTTGACCACATTCCAGCAGGTACAGAGAACAGCTATTTAGGCTCTGTCATAGGAAAAATGTAAGAAAGACAGTGAAATGAAGGAAAGGGAAAGAAAGAAAGCAGCTAACTCACCCAAGAACACACAGCTAGTAGGTGACAAATAAGATTTGAAACTATACCTCTGGATTCCCATCCCAGCCTAAAGATTAACTCCAGTGTAGCCTACTTCTCTTGAAAGCATTAGATCAGTATGGAAATATAAGGGTTTAAACAAAATAATTGTCAATCAACAAATAATTGATGATAAAAATATCAAATTTTCCATCTTTTTAATGATCTAATTAACATTATATATTACATCCAAAATTTAGTATTATAATTAACAAATTTATATTAAAATTCCCAAGCCTATGTCTACCTCCAAAATAACTCAAAGAACACTCAGTGGCATTCCTTTGGTCTCATTGCTGTGTTCTGACTCAACACCAATAAGTAGTTGCCATACTTCCGATTGTACTTTTTTCATCACTGAATATAGACTACATAATATATAGATAAGTGACTTTATTTGTACTTAAATTTAACATCAGAAGAAAAAGCAGAGTGAATGGAATAAAATGAATTAGTTTTGAGTTTAAGATAATGAGTTTCTTATTTGATATGTTGCTTTATAATAGTAGATTGATTTTTGTATTGGGCTAAATATAACCTAAAGATCCACTGAGGCTGAAATGAGATATAATGTTTGTTAATTAGAAAAGGAAAGGGGAGAAACTCAAAACTCTAGACTACTCCATTTGTATAAATAAGTTTATTGAAGGAGTCCTCTAGTGATAGACTTCAAGATAATTATCAAACTTTTTTGTTATTTTGTTTTAGACCAATATTGAAAATCTATAAAAAATATTTATTATATCATTACAGTTTTTGTATAACACTAAAAGAGTTTTCTCATACTTTATGGAAAAAAAATTCTTTTTTCTTTTTTTAAAGTACTGAAAAATAAGACTTCCTCTGTTACTGTTTGGACTTATTCATAAAATCTTCCAGCAAAAATCACGAAATTGTGTAGTTGTCAACATTATGCTATAGAAACTATTGCCCTATAACATAGCAATACATTTGAAATTTCTCACACTGAATATCATTGCAATATGAACGGATATTTTAACCAGAAAAAAAATAAATGAATAGGCATTAACAGCTAAAAAAGTAAAGTCTGACACTATCTTCCTTTCTCCCTCCCCCTCTCCCTTTCCCTCCCTCCTTCCCTTTCTTCCTATTTTCTTCTTTTCTCCTTTCTTCCCTCCCCTTCTTCCTCCCTCCCTTCCTCCTCCTCTCCCTCCTTTCTTCTTACTTCTTTTATTCTGATCAGAACTTCCTCTATTCCTATTATATCCCTTTCCTACTAGCAACAATGTGTGCGCACGTATACACACACATGCACACACGCACACACGCACACACAAACACACACACATTTATGTAAGCCATGATCGTGCAGATGATCATTTTGCATGTCTCTGGAAAACAGACTAAATAATTAGGGATTAATACATACCATGATGATAGAAAAAAAGCCAAGCTGGACATTATTTTAATGTCAGATAAGAAATCTGGTCGTCATGGTCTCGAGGAACATCTAGCTCAATCGACATAACATAGTTTATAAAGACAATGTTCTAAATTCTGTCTTGGTGAGTAACATCTGGGGTCTTAAAAGCCTGTGAGCAGTCATCTAAGATACTCCACTGGTCTCACGCCTTCGGGGGCAAGGGAGAATGAAGAGAACAGGATATAAGGAAAAGATTTGTCCAAAGGACTAGTGGACCACAGCTACCAAGGCCTCCACCAGACTGAGTCCAGTACAGCTAGATGGTGACTGGCTACCACTACTGACTGCTCTGACAGGGATCACAACAGAGGGTCCTGGACAGAGCTGGAGAAGGATGTAGAACAAAATTCTCACACAGAAAAAAAGACCAGATTTACTGGCCTGACAGAGACTGGAGAAACCCCGAGAGTATGGCCCCCAGACACCATTTTAGCTCAGTGGTGAAGTCACTTCCGAGGTTCACTGTTCAGCTGGGGATTGGACAGCCCCATAAAACAAAATGAGGCACAGCAGTCCAGGGACAAGGACTAGAAGGCAGGAGGGGACAGGAAAGCTGGTGATAGGGAACCCAAGGTTGAGAAAGAACAGTGTTGACATGTCGTGAGGTTGTTAACCATTGTCATAGGGCAATACGTGTACTGTTTAATGAGAAACTATTTGTTCTGTAAACCTTCATCTAAAGTACAAAAAAAAAAAAAAGAATTATCTATGTGAGATCAAATTGACAACAGCAACTCAAAAGTTTTGATGGGAAGCTTAGGGGACACTGAGTTGAAGATAATGGTGATGGAATAATTTGGAAAAGGATAGTGAGAAAAGCAGCACAACTGAAAGAATGTAATCAATGGCACTGAATTGTACATGTAGAAATTTTTGAAATGGTGTATCTTTGGCTATGTATATTGTCACAAATAAAAAAAAAAAAATTTCCTCCAAGGTCGATAAGGGAGAGTGTTGACATGTTGTGGAGTTGTTAACCAATGTCATAAAACAATGTGTACTGACTGTTTAATGAGAAAATATTTGTTTTGTAAACCTTCATCTAAAGTACAATAAAAAAAAAAGAAATTTGGTCATGGCTGTAACAGGAACACATTCTTTAAAGAGGTAAGAGGAGATATAACCATTGGGACAATTAAAAATGAATGTGGGGCATAGGGCGGAGAAATTAATGTACCATTTACCACAGTCAGGTGTCAGAGTAAGTTTTGGTCTTAAACACCAATTTTTTTTTTTTGCTATTAGTGGAGTTCGGATGATCGTGAAGGCATGAAGATCATGTAGGTTGGTTGAGTAATTAGATGTATTGAAAAAAGCAGATTTTACTTTAATTTACTTGAAATGCTAAACTTAATCCTCTCATGAATGTTCTAAGAAAATGTAATGATAACCTTTATTTTATTTAAAGGTACAATTAGTCACCCGAAAGTAACATGCAAACATGCTGTCTAAATCATCATGTTATACATATATTATCTCATACATACAAATCTGTCCACTAAAGTTTCTTTCAGTGGTCTATTTCCAGATTTTAGTAAAGATGATCATCTTTAATAAGCAATCCCCCAAGCCCATTGCCTTCCCAAAATCTTGCAGGACCCAGGGAAAAATGAAAATGCAGGACCCATTGCTCAAATTATTAAGAATTTCAATACGGCAACAGCAAAACACTAAACCAAGTGTGAGGCCCTTCTGAGGATGGGGCCCTGTGCAACCACTCAGGTCACATGCCCATGAAGTCAGCCCTGTCGAGAAGACAAATGTTTGTTCTTAGTCCTGGACATTTTCATGGATCAGATTATAGTAATTATTCATTCAGGTCTTATTTCTCTTCTGGTTCCATAGGTTGAGGCTGTGTCCCCCACACAGGGACCTCCCTCTGGGTGTTTACGACCAACCACCATCAAGCTGTAGCTCAGCAGCTTGGGCAGAAAAAAAATGTCAAAATTTGATAAAGAAATCTCAGATCATTTGGTATAAGTGACTCTTTTAAAATATATACATATTGATAAATATATAATTTGGAAAATAAAATAATTACCAAGTATTCTTTTACCAAATTATTATGTTGGAAACTTTTTACAATAGAATAATCCTTTAAACAATATGAATACAAATTTTTAATGGTCCTTTGATTTATAGTTGCTCCACTTTTATTGTCTCATTACAAAAATATACTTACTTTTAAAATATGTATTACTTAATAAAAGATATCATCAGTTTAGACCAGACTTGAAATCACTTATGCTAAGTCTTCCAATATCATCCAAATCACAGGTGTTCTTTCTCTCCCCAAACTCCTAAAAAATGTGTTGCTTGTACTGCACATCATATTGTACCTCTTATTACAATTATTTTCTCTTCTATATTGCAATCTGGTGGTCACAAAATATGACTTTTCATCTTTATAAGATCCACAATACCAAACAAGATATTTTAAATATGGTAGTAGCTCAATATAGGTGTCTTCAGTGAATAAACCAAATGAAATTTTGGTTTAAAATGCTGTGTACTATTTTTTATAATGAAGGTCAAGGAGATCAAATGTAATCATCCGTATACAAGTAATTTATTGGGAATGCTGTTGTGGTTGTAATATAATGAAAAAGATGACTTTTGTTCAAAAAAATTGAACCTAGTCTGGCTTTCTAGAAATGTCAAGCTGCAAAACATTTAAAGTGTTGCATTTCACCCAATATTTTTATATATCTTTAAGCCTTTCTTTTAAATCATTTATGCATCAGAAGACCAAACAACATATTTTCTGTAATTATGGTAATTTATAGACAGAATTTTGGTGAAGAGAAAATCAACATAAAAATACCTATTTTTAATATTTATATTTTTACATGTATATGTGTTCAATTTTTAATGATTTTAATATTTTCCATTAAAATATTTTGTTGTTTTAATGATACAACCATTTTGGAAAATGATATGGCGCTTCCTCAGAAAGCTAGAAATAGACATACCATTTGATCCAGCAATTCCACTCCTAGGAATATATCCTAGAGAAATAAGAGTCGTCACTCGAATAGACATACGCACACCTATGTTCATGGCAGCATTGTTCACAATAGCAAAAAGTTGGAAACAACCTAGATGCCCTTCAACAGATGAATGGATA
>NW_004444080.1:5056823-5079717 GCF_000243295.1 Trichechus manatus latirostris
TGTGCATGTAGAAATTTTTGAAATGGCGTACCTTTGGCTATGTATATTTTCACCAAAAAAAAAGGTTGAGAAGTTAGAAGGTTGACATGTTGTGGGGTTGTTAACCAATGCCATAAAACAATATGTGTACTACTGCTTCATGAGAAACTATTTGTTCTGTAAGCCTTCACCTGAAGTACAATAAAAAAAAAATATTTTGTTGTTTTTATCCTGAAATGTAAGTACTTAACCTTAAATTAAAAAGAAAGTAAACAGGAAACACCCAATACATAAAAGTTTCCTAATACATATTTTGAAACGAATACAAATTCATAATTCCAAGGCTCTTTAAGCTGAGTGGCACAAATGGTTTGCTCTGAGCTATGAGCCAAAACGTTGGTGATTCAAATTTACCCAATGGCACTGCAGAAGAAAAGCCTGGTGATCGACTTCAAAAAAAAATCAGCCATTGAAAACCCTATGGAGGACAGCTCTACTCTGAAATGTGGGGTCATCATGAATTAGAATCTACACGAAGGGAATGGGTTATGGCTCTTTATCCATTTATCCCTTTTTCCCCCTTTCCATCTTTTTTTCCTTCCTTCTTCATTTCCCTCCTTTCCTTTATTTTATCCTTTCTTTCTTTCACGTAGAGTAATTTAATCCAAAAGCCATTAGGTGAATCTAAATAAGGTTGACATCTGTGCAGCAAAGGGGCAGTGGCATAAGGATGGTGTCTACACAGGAGGCTGGTGTTGGCAGCCTGGCATGGAGTGTCAGAGCCTGAGAGAGGTTTGGAGGGCAATCACATGGTGGTGGCGCCAGGAAAGTGGTAACGATGGCAATGGGAGTTGGGTTACATATAGCAGGGCTTGTCCAAATAAGTTAATATATTGTGGGATTTGAGAACCAGATTTCTCACTGTTGTAGAAAGGAGTTACAAATAAGAAAAGGAATACAACTATAATGGACCCTGTGGTGCTGGACTTGTGTAGTGTCTTAGGCCAGGTTCTCTAAAGAAGCAAAACCAGTGAAATGTATATATGTGTATATATATATATATATATATATTTTTAGAGAAAGAGATTTATCCCAAGGAAATGGCATATGCGGTTGTAGAGACCGACAAGTCCCAAGTCCATGGGTTAGGTCAGGCTGGAGGCTTCTCTTGACTCACGTAGCTGCAGGGGCTGACAAACCCAAGATAAGCAGGTCAGCTGGAAGGCCACTGGCTCATGGGCTGAGGAGGCTGACTAATCCAAGATCAGCAGGTAAGATAGCAGGCTGCTGGTTCACAGGCTATGGAGGCTGATGAATCCCCAGATTAGCAGGCAATACGGAAGGCCGCTGGCTCAAGTCCCAAGAATCAGAGGTCAGATGAAGCGCCAGATGCAGGCTCCAGAGCAAGCAAGCAAGACTTTCCAGAATGTCAATACATATATTGGGTGCAGGCCACACCCCCGAGGAAACTCCCTTTGCAACTAATTGGCTGATCACATCACATCACATCATGGAGGTGATTACATTAATGTTACTTACCAAAACCAAAAAAAAAAAATACCTATTGGTGTTGAGTGAATTCTGACTCATAGCGACCCTATGTGACAGAGTAGAAGTGCTCCATAGGGTTTCAAGGAACGGCTTGTGGATTCAAACTGCTGATTTTTTAGTTAGCAGCTGAGCTCTTAATTACTGCACCACTAGCTAGGGCTCAGAGTTCACAAATGGAGGATAACTACATCAGATCACAAAATGAAAGATAATTACATCAGATCACAAAATGGAGGATAATTACATAATACTGAGAATCATGGCTTAGCCAAGTTGACACATAACATCACAGATATAGAAATATAGATATAGATGTGTGTGTTGTATATAGGTATACATATACAAATATATACATAGTTGTGTGTGTGTGTGTGTACTCATTTATATATACGCCAAACACTGAGAAGACCTGCTAGCAGCAACACCACAAAAATAATGAACACATATAGTGCCTATATCTTAGTTTTTAAATACTATTCTTCATTAAAAGATACCAGGGACCCTTGGATAAACAGCTGATTGAAGAGCTGGGGCAAGGAAAGTACAAGTTGTACCAGAAAATAAAGAAGTGCTCATACAATGGCGGAGGCATGTTAACAGGTCATAAATACGTGCCTGACAAAGCTTCTACTGGCCAAATCTGGGACAATTTGAGCATCCGCATAAATCATGATAATAATGGGTTATAATTCATTAAATAAAATAAGAATTCATACTAAGATAGATGATAGGTAAATAGATAGATAAATAGAGAGAGAGATAACAAATGAGGTTAAGAGAAAAAACTTCCTTACAGTGGAATAACAACTAATACAAGTAGAAGGAATAATGAAATTATGAGGACAGCTGATAAAACTTGAACAGGATTTGTGGATTAGAATGTAGTAATGTGTCAATGTTAACTTTCTGACGTTGTTGGCTGTTTGATGTAAGTGAATGTCTTCTATTTCTAAAATATGTACATTAAACTATTATGGTGATGGACATCATGTCAGAAACTTACTTTCAAATGATTAAGGATAAAAAGATATTCTTTTTACTCTTCCTGCAATTTATGTCAGTTTGGCCATATTTCAAATTTAAAGGAAATATATCAGGTTAAAGTACCTAAACAACACCTTTTTGCTTTATAATCCATCTGGATTCTAAGGCCGGCATCTTTAGAAAGTTAGTACAGTTTTCAGTACAAAGAAGGGTAATTTTGTTGATTAAAGTGTTAATCTGTAAGAACTATAAAAGGCCATCTACGTTTGAGATTAAAAGTATTAAAACAGGCAACCCACTCTGTACCTGCGGTAGTACAAATAAATATAAATTATTTAGGCTGTTGCTAAATTAACTATTTATGAATTTATTCATCACAAAAATCAATTGCAACAAACATTTCTGATAATCAAGCAATCTACCGGGTTTAGTCATAAAGATGATGAATAACTGAAATGTATCTGATTATTACTGTCATCTTTATGCTTAAATTAGTTCAATTATGTAGTAATTAATTGTTCATGCTGACTGACAAACTAAAAAAACAAAAAACAAAAAAACTACCAAATCTTCTAACCTCTAATAATAACTCAGGCTCTTTTTTACATTTAACTCATTAAGGAGTTATTGAACAACCACTATGTTCTTGACGTTTTCCTAGTATGTGGGTATGTTAAAATAGACAAGGTATCTGCTCTTAATGTGGTTATAAACCCATTGGGGAGGCATATTTTACAGAGATTCAAAAAAAACTTTGATTACATTTTTCCTCAGGAATGATGGATAAAGCAGAGGTTCCAACTTGATTTTATAATTTAGTATATTTTGGCATTTTTATGTAAGGGCACAAGAAATCAGTTTCCAAGACAGTTTTGGGGGTTGCCTTATGAGAATGGATTCCATCTATTTCCTTGGGATTTTTATTTTGTTCTCAATTTTAAGTGTTGTGGAGAAGGGAAAAGAAGAGGATGATATGGGTTTATCTAAAATTCAAATTCCAAAATATACCCCATGGACTCTTGGCTGGGCCATATGGAGAGAAAGCCTGGAAGGAGATGCTAGATTTTCTGATTTCATGAGGATCTCTATAGCTACGGAGCATAAGCAAGAAGCATAGTTAGAAATGTGATACAATATAGGAGAGAGGGGCACTCTTCTCATAATTTTCTGTGGAGAACAGCTAGGTTTTTGTAAATCAGGAATTTCAGGAATATAGTGATACTTGATACTTTGTTTGCCCCTTTGAAAGTATCAAGAGGCAACATCCTTGGCATAGCCAGTGATGTCATAATAGTGTTGTCAATAGAAGCACTGATGAGGTGCCATGTTCAAGTGGTTTTGAGAGCAGTAGACATCAATGGGGGGCCAGAATGAAAGAACATGAGACTATGATGAACTCTTTTATGTTACCCCTGAAGATTCCCAAGGATAACTAAAATTCAGATGGGAAGAGGAAATCCTCCATTTTCCATTGGAGGTTGAGTGACAATTACATTTTTACCCAGATAGTTGAGGCCTAGAAAAACAACTTCTGTACACGAAAATACAAAGATTTGAAAATTTAAAATTTTGAGTGATTAAATTAGTCTCTCTCTAATGGTAGTAGAATAACTATCTCATCATAAATTGCATACATGTATAAAAGTGTACCTATAATAATCAAAGGTAGCTTCTAATCAAGACAATCTTTTTGTTTATAAGCTACATGTAAGGGTGAGCTACATATATTTATTTCTTTGTGTGTGTGTTGACATATGTGTTTCCTACAATACTATTTGTAAAGCTAGTCTCTAAATCTTGCTTCACATGAACTATGCAGGCATTTTCATGTTTCTACTATGAAATTCTTGATAGGTAAATATTTCAGTTATGGCCTGTTCAGCCTCACATAAATGGACACAATCAAGCCAATTCCTGATGATAACCTTTGCTGAAAATTCCCTAAAATAACACTAGCTACTATAAAATTTTCAAGTAAAACCACTTCCTTCATATTTTTAGAGAATATTTAAAAGAATCCCATTTATAGTTGGAAACAGTGAATAATTTATTACCACTAACAATATTAAAGACCTTAATTTAAAAGAATGTTATATTTTAATGTACTGTTTGGTGGTAGCAAAGCTTTTCTTGATTTATTGAGAAATGGCATCAATCAGCTCAGGTGATTACAGTGAACATAATAACAATTGTTTTATGAAATACAAGCTATTGTCAATAGCAGTGTGTGCATTTTACAATTTTTTTTTTCTGTTATAAACATATACTGGATTAAGAGCATCACAGTCTTTTACTTACACCTGATTAAAAGAAACAATCAGATCATGTTTTGTTAGCTAGATCTATCATTTGCACTTGACAGCATAAAAAATAAAAAATCTAGGCCTTGGAGGCCATAACGAAAATCACAGTTAAGAGTCAGAGAAAAGGGTCCCTCATAAGTACTCATCTCATTTACTGTGAAAACCACCTTACTCTATTGAGTAGTAATTTAATCTAGGGATTCATTAAAAAAATAAAAATAAAAAATAAATTACAAAAAAAAGAGATGGTAAGGACTCTGCTTAGAAATTCTACATGTTGTAATTTTATCACTTTTTATCACACTGAAAATTCATATCACACCAAAGAGTCTAATGGTAAATAAGTGATCTATTGATTTTTTTTTTTTTTTGCCATTGATCTAGGTTTTATTTTATTCTCCACTGACTTCTTCACTCTTTTTTTGTTTTTTTAAATATAATTTATTTTATATTTTGTTGTTGTTTTTGAGAATATACACAGTAGAACATACACCAATTCAACAATGTCCACATATTTAATTCAGTGACACTGATTACAATGAGTTTATGTTACTGGATTTTTAATACAATTAAGGAATTCTTTCAAGATTCTGCAACAAGTCCTATGAAACTCCAAATATCTCAACTGCCATCATAGTTGTTTATTAGCTCAAGTGAATTAAGTTATGCTTCCCTGTGAAAATCCCTTGGAAAATATTCTAACTCATGTACATGAATAAAGTGAAGCTTCCTCTGCACAGGATACATCATCAGGCTCAGTCTGCCTCCCAAGCCTCATCTTCCTCCACTCATTGCTGGGTACTCCGTGCCTAAACAACACCTCTCTGTTTCTCATTTTATGTGTTTGTTCATCCATATTCCTCTTTCTTTCCTTAACTTTTATTTATCCTTCATTACACCCAGCTCAAGAGTCCTGTTTTTCATGAATCCTTCCCTCACCCCATCCCAATCCCTGCAACAGCCAGGCAGATTTGTCTGTATCTGTTTCCTGCATTGCGTTGCACCCTTGCCATCCAAATGTAAATGAACCTCCATCATTGCATCTACCACATTGTACTGAAATTGTTGTGTTATTTTGTCTTTCCTTTTATATATAAACTACTTGAAATCAGAAATTATATCCTACTCATTTTTTTAATCCCTCCCACCATGAGCAGTAGATTTCTGGCATTTAGTAGGTTTCCCCTAAAAGTTCATTGGATTTAAATTACGTTGGGAAGGCTGTTTGGTGTGATGAATAACTGACAAATTGTTTTGTAAGCTATATCAAAGACCAGTAAACCAAGTGTCAGTAAGATTGTTTTAAAGTGCGATAAGCAATATTTTTCTAAAAAGTCTATACTTTTCTAAGCCAGATTTACTAAGTCAGTATTAATCTTGCTAGCTGTTCTTTGAAGGACAGCTTCTATTCCATTTCAGTCTACATGTTTCAAATATATCCGACCCAAACTCCTGGCTCAAGTGTTGAGTAAAAGATCCAGGTGTCTCCAGAGTACTCCATTCTCCTCTCTACTCCAGCCTCAATTACTCATTGATTCAGAAATGGGCAGTGACCCAAGGTTGTTCAATCAAACTCTCCCAGAGATTTTGGATAGAACTATGAGTAAACAGGCTTTCCTTCATTAGCCCTGTTAGTTCTTTGGGGGTCTAAGTACTATATAAACCCAGAATTTTCAGGGAATATTTCTGCTGCCACATGGATTGAGCCTGCCTAAGAATGTAACTAG
Source organism: Trichechus manatus latirostris (assembly GCF_000243295.1). Lineage (NCBI taxonomy): Eukaryota > Metazoa > Chordata > Mammalia > Sirenia > Trichechidae > Trichechus > Trichechus manatus. The sequence continues at coordinate 5,063,368 of NW_004444080.1, forward strand.
CACAGAGAAAATCATATATTCTATACCACACAACCCCCACAATACCCTGATCTTTGTGGATTAGACCAGGATGGACATCTACCCTATGGATATTTTGTCTAAAGACTAGCCATTCATACATGAAATGGTATGGCACACAGCAATTCTGGCCAAACAGCCAAGCCGATAAGAGTCTTTTTCTAGGAATCTGAATTGCAAAATACACACGGATGACCATAAATCACTACAGGAGTTAAAGCTGCAAGGAAGCACACAAAGTGGCCAGGAGGAAGAGGGGCTATGGCAGGTCAGGAGAGAACTTAAATTATGAGTAAACAGAAACTAAGCAGTAAATAGAAGTTACTCAAAGGAAAAGGCCATTTGCAAAGGAGAAGAAAAGTGGGAATGATAATAATTGTAATAATTATAAAGTATTTATACTATGTCTCAGCACTGTTCTAAGCATTTTAACCAAATAAACTTATTAAATGGGGTGGCCATACTGCAAACATTTTCCACACCTCCTGCATTTAATTATTTATTCATTCCCTTATTCATTTAATAAATTGCTTATCTAGTTCCTACCAGGCAGTGTTCTAAGCTCTGAGACTATAGAGGCACCCACTGCTGTCAAGTCAATTCTGACTAATAGCGACCCTGCAGGACACAGTAGAACTGCCGCCATAGGGTTTTTAAGGCTATAATCATTACAGGAGCAGACAGCCACATCTTTCTCCAAAACAGCGGCTGGTGGGTTTGAACCGCCCACCTTTCGGTTAGCAGCCAAGCACTTAACCACTGTCCCACCAGGTAATGAAAATAAAAGCAAAAGGTCTTTGGTATCTTAGAGGTTATACCATATCATTTTTTATTCATAAGTTCTAACACACTACCTGGCAAATGATTATTAACTACTTATATTATATTGAATGAAAAAAACAGAAGAAACAAATGTTTATTAAATATTGACTATGTGCCAGAGTGCTGGTCTCCTTAACATACTTTCTTCTTTTAAGTCACACAGCTATCCTATGAGAGAGAAATGAACTATGACATATATGCAGGTTTTCTAGTATATCTTGAAATTCTATTTCTGATTAGAAAATAACTAGAATACTTTTTTTTTTTTCATTTTTGGTGAAATTGGCCCATGATAGATTGGGTAAAAATCAAATGGTAGTTGAAGAGATTATTTTCATCACTGTAGGTTTTGGGAAGCTGAGATCTTTGAGGAAAGCTTGGCATTGCCCTTACCAATAGTTATATAAATGACCTTAGTGAATTAGTAAAATGAATCATCCAGTCATTAGATGTGAAAATAATTTTGTACCACTTATCTTGCTTGAAATTAAATTTTATTCTATAGTTAATACATCCAATTTTCTGAAAATGGTCTTAGATTTTTAACCAATTCATGAAATTAACAAATGACTCATTTCATTTTCAATAGCTCTGATATCCATTTACAATCTACTTCTGATAGGCCACAATTTTTTGTGATAGACATGCCACTGTTAAGAAGCTATCTTCTACAGATTCATCAACTGTATGTGTACTGGTAGTTATGGATATTTGTTTGTTCAGAGTGTTAGCTACCCAAATTAATTTTCAGGCAGTAAACTAAGTCAACTATCATACTCAGTTAAATGAATTATTTAATTAAAGCTGATTCTCTAGTGTTTATTCAACCAGGTCACTCTCATATATTTATTATAGTATTAAAATAGAAAGCATCATTTTGTAGGTTATACTGAAAAATGCTTAAAAAAAAACAGTCTTGATTTTGTCTCATAAGCCACTGCATAATTTGGATAAGCTCTTATCCTGCCAGGTTTAAGCTTTTGCACCTATAAAATGAGAATCCTGTCCTGCAAAAGGCAAATATAAAGAATAACTATTTTATTTAAGTAATGAAACCAGTAGGCACTATGTAAACACCAGATTCTATCATTTGTTAACTAGCTTTCCATTTGCTTTGATTTATCAACTTTCCATTAAAATTTGTCCTGTATTATAAGAAATACCAAAATGTTTCTATTTCTTTTAAGCTTGCTAAACTTTTAAAAGTACATTTCTTTCTCTGGAATGTGAATATATTTTTACATTCATTAGAATCATAGAACAGAATATTTTCTCTTAAGAAGGAATATTTAAGTAACTTGCCAAGAAAATTAAAGGTAGCAAGAGGTATGCAAAGTTTCATTAGATGTAAAAGCATACCTAATGTGTCATTTTGTCCAAATAATCTCCTCTGCTCTGAATGCTTTATCTGATTCAGGGAAATTGATATTTCTAAGGAGAAAAAACGGCTTTGCTATACCAATGATAAGGAAAGGAAAAGTCTTTGGAGTGATTCCATCCATAGGATGCAATATTTTCACTACATCCATTTTAAGGATTCCCATACGCACTAGAGAAAAAACGATGCCACTCTAAGTAAAAGTGATATTACAATAATTACAGTTAAACATAGGATTAAAATTCTTGATGGGATATGATTCTACAAAAGAAAGTTTGCATCTGTGGAGCTCTCTCTCTTGTCCTCTGTTGGTGCGTACTATACGGTTTTATTCTATTAACGTGATTATGACCAAGTGGGAAAAATCAGCAAGTCACTTTACAACCATTTATCTTACCTGTGAGTCTGTGCTGAACAATTTGGATTTCTTGCCACTGACTAGACATATATCAAGGTACACAAACACACAAAGCTGCAGGGTGTCAGTTCTGAAGGTGCCACTTTCCAAAAATATAAAGTGTACTTTTTCCACTGAAGGAACTATCTGTATCACTTTTTCTGGAATCCTTTTCTTTATCCTGAAATGAGTTCTACAAAAACCTGATACAGTAGCATCATATGAAAAAATATATATATTTTGCCAGAATAAATAACACATTTATCAATACTTCTTTAGGATGAAAATCATTTCATAAAAGTGTTAATTTCGAATACAGGTATACAATGGGCACAAGTAGCTCCCAAGACTCATGCTTATCCAATTTATCTGTTTACTTACTATTTGTTTGTCTATTCAAGTTAATCATTAATTTCCAATATCAGCCTTTAAATATAAACAATAGGCCTTGCTTTTTGTGTAGCATGTGTCACATTAGCATTGGATACCTACCGATGTGTGAATGGTAAGAGGGATAATAGCTTTGAGATGATTAATCTATATTTTGTGTTCTCTTCCCCACAAGTAGATTCTCACCTATAGCTGTTGTCTCAAGGAAAGTTCAGACAGATTTAAAAAGGCACCAAGAGCTTATGACCCAAACATCTAAGCCAGCGTTGTTAAAAAAAAAAAAAAAAAAAAAGTAATGTGAACTGCTCCCCAAGCAGAGTTACTATGGAATCAGCAATACCCTGCAGAGAAAATCATTGCAGATAAAATTACAGATAGACTTGTAGAGAAGAACAACAGCAACAACAATGAAAAATGTTAATCGCTGCTATGTGTATTTTCTAATTTGCCTTTGTCATTCAACTTCGGGTTTCTCCTTTCTACACAATTAACTTCCAGGTTAAACATGGGGCAAGACTTTTATCAAATAATTTGGAGCATTGGGCAGAACAGAACTTTCTAATTTTGTAAAATCTGGTTAAAATAATGTATACATAACAACGTAAATGAACTAAGTATTTGGGACTTAGAGCATTTATTTTGTCTATTTTCTAATAAAATTGTTGTATATTCTTTTGAAATGATGAGAAAGAGATCACAGTAAATAAAATAAACAAGAACTTGTCTTGAAATAATATGGCCGATAGCTTCAAACTATAAATGAGAAGCTGAATTTTAACCATGAAATGTGCCTCACCAAAGGTAAACAAATTAATGACTAGAACATTGAGGATCTGACTCTTAGTTCTATTTAAGCTCCAAAATTCTGATTCTTGATTTTAAAAATCTCTTGTTTATGGATTTTAATTTTAAATTACCATTAATGTCACATCAACCTGATAAACATACTAAAATTTTAAGTAGCTAAATTAGTACTCATGCTAAAGCACACAATTTATATTTTTTTATCTCTGTTAATTTTTGAAATATACTTTCAAAGCTTAATGATGGCAAATGCATCACAATCTAAAGAAGAAACAAATCATGTTGCTTAAACATGAACTTGATTCTCAAGGTAGAATAACTGAGCTGAAAAATATACAGTTGATCTGCTCACTTCCCTATACGCCTTTCTTGTTGGCAGTGTTGAAGAATGATACTTTATATTTTTTTCATTAAAATAATAATAAAAAAATAAATTTAATATGTCTTTTACTTAATATTTTATATTATTTTATATTTTACTTAGAATAAGATTCCTATCAAGGTTTATTTGCTTTTTCTCCCCTCTATTCCTGTTTTCACACATTGGACTGAATTATTTCATTACAAAGTACTGAATGGAATCATACAAATTTAGACATCTCCAAACATTTGCTACATGCAGCTGGACTTGAGCAGCATAGACTAGCTTTCCAGAACCCACACACACACATGCACACATACAAACAAGTCACACTGAAATGAATGGAACTATTCATGGAGGTAGAGAGAGGGACCTGTACAAACTTTGAAAGAACTGTTGTTCCATATATACATATTCTACCACATTTACCATCTTTATTTGTGAAGTGCAAATCTTTCTGTCCTAAGGTTTACTGTGTTTAGACTCTTATTCATTATTCACCATTTAATATTCATTTTTTTTCTGGGAAATGATAGTAGTTTGAATATTTAGTTTGCCCTTCATATGAAAATAAACAGTATGGTCAGCACACTCCCAGACAAGTTAAAAGCAGCAATTGAGAGAGTTGAAACTGACAGTTGAATTCATAATTCTTCATTTGAATATATGGTTTTGAGACTCTTAAAACTGGGCCAGCCTTTTCTTTCTTGTGCAAGATCATTTATTGGCAACATTTTGGAATTTTTGCAGAATGGGGAGGAATGTTATGTGCCATGGTATAATAATTCCACAAGATTCTAAACTTTTTTTTTTTTTGAAAGGCTGAATAAATTCAATTCAGTGTCATCAAATGATTTTAAGACCTGAAGCAAGAGTTTAAAAAGGGAGAAACAGAAGTTTTAGGCTTCATTAATTTACCTAAAAGTAACTGCATTTTCCTTATTGTCCTCTGTTATTCTTTCCCCGTTCAGACCAAATGAGAAATTAACTCTCAAAAAAGCAAGCAAATAATCCAGATATGATGGATATAAAAATTTAGGGCTAATTACCTCCAGTGGGCCATGGCTTTCCTCCACCCAACTACAGCCACTTCCTACATTTACAAAGATCCTATGTTAATGACCATCAGAAATTGCTTCATATATAAAAATGTTAATTATTGATCCGTATGGACAGTTATGACCATATTATTAGCATATTTTATCTCAATAATGAAAGCATATTGATTTACCAAATATTACTTGTTCTCAATATTTAAAACTCTGTCCAGCAGCATAAGAAACTTTCTCTAAGAAGACAAGCGGCAAATGTGTAAAGGTACTGCAAGGTGCGGAATCAACTGACAGAAGGCAATTTGGCCTTTGTTCTTAGTTCTTTCTAGCTAGACCTGAGGCTAATGAATGGGGACTGACCAGACCAAAAGGGACCACCTGGGGGCCCAATGCTGACTAAGCCTTATGAGGCATGATGTAATCTATCATGGCCATGTAGTGAGGCCAATAAGAGCCCTGAACCCTGAGGCTCAGAGGAGCTTCCTGGTTGGTGACGATACATGGGAGAGGGTAGCACGTCCCTCTTTGGGATACAGAAGCTGCATGCTGGGATCCCTCCCAGACCTTATATGTCTCTTTGTTTGTATCCTGTTTGGTTGTAATAAGTATGTAGTTATTATGGTATACTCTCTGGGAGATTCTGTGAATTTTTCCAGAGAATTAACAAACCCACTGGCAGTGAAAGCCAGTAGGGGCTGGTGTCTGCCTATCTGGCAGTCTGAAGGAAGGTGTCCTTCTAACGTGTGAGCTCTGGGTGGCTAGGGTCAGAGAGAGAGTGTGCCACTTGGGTGGTTTGGCAAGGACGGAGAAGCGGGAAGGTGAGGACTGGATCTATTTCCACATCATATGGACTGAATTCATGCTGATTTTTACCATGCAGTTAGCAATGAAGGTGGGATTTGCCCATCTTGCCCCTTGCTTAGTCAAGTATAAAGAAATAAGAGTGGACAATGTGATTTGAAATTATAAGTATTTTGTACGATTATAGGGATTAGTATATGTAAGAGTAGAATCCAGTTTCACAAACTATTTTATATTCTACACAGGTAACAGACAGACGTTTTATCCCCTTATTTTTCTAAAACACAAATGTATTACAATAATTTTTCAGATAGGGTTTCTTGTTGTAAAGGATACATACTTGCTCTATCTTACTTCTATCTATTTTTCTGGGACTCAAACTACATATAAGTTAGACCACCCAATATTTTCCCAGTTGAATGAGACGTTACTTATTTTTATAACCATTTATTTTCTCTCACTGAGCTTAACCTTGGACAGGTTCTTTAACTATCTTCAAGGTCACTGCTTTTTTTTTTTTTTCTCCCAGTGTTCAATGTGTTGTTAAACACACCCATGATTTTTTCATTTCGGATATTATACTTTCAGCTCCAGAATTTCCTTTTGATGCTTTTGTATAGCTTCCATTTCTTTACTGATATTCTCACTTTTTTACTCATTATGTCCACGTTTCCTTTAAATCCTCAAAGGACTTAAGTTGTTTAAAATCCTTGTCTGTTAATCCCAACATCGCTGTCATCACTGTGTCTGTTTCAGTATTCAGACAGACTTCGAGGCAGATTTATGGAAGTTCTTCTCTATCCAGATCTCTTCTCTACTACCTCACCAATTCTAGCTGTTCAGCAGCTCTGAAATACAATTTCTGCCTCAACAAGACTTCTGTGCTCTACTTGGACACCACCCTTGTATTATGGTCTAGAATCTGCTTCCGGATAGAAATTATGTGTGCTTAGCTTGTGTGTTGCCCTTGTCTCAGGGATCACAACACTAGGTTGTCTATTTTTCCAATGTCTATAAACAGTTGTTTAATGTATTTTACCCAGCTTACAGTCGTTTATGGTGGGAGTCTAGTTCTATACCAATTACTATATCAGCTAGAAGTGGAAGTCTAGCAATTTTAATTTTAATAGATACTGCCAAATTATTTTCCAAAGACTAAAGCAATTTTCATTCCCATTTTCCTAAAAGTTCCCTACCATAAAAATTATCAATTCTTTTTATTTTAATTTTGGAAAATTTAGCATGTGAAAATGTTACACTACTTTGTTTTAATTTGCATTTTCCTAACAACTGAAGCATCTTTCTGTTTGTCACCATTTTCTTTACTCCGTATTGTCTGTTCATACAGTTGCCCATTTTCTATTGAGTTTACATTATCTTTTTCTTATCTATTTGTAGAAACCCCAGTGCTCTCTAACAATTTACTCGATCTTATATTGAATATTCCATTACCTTGAAACTGTCAAAATATATATTTAGTTTACAATACATTTAAAAGTTTCTTCAATTGTATTCATGTATATATAATTCACCAAATGAATTATAAGAAAAGGCTATATATTGTATGTGACATTGTTCAAAATATTTAATCAATAAATACTAACTACTGAGAAATTTCTTCTAGTTTGTGTGCTACTTCTTTACAAGTAAATGAGATGAGACCCTTTGATGCGTTTTTTTTTCAAAGCTTTGTCACGAGAATACCATTTGCTACACTAAAATGATGATCTAATATTAAGTCTACTAAAGCTTCCAAAATAACCTAACACTCTCCCAAGAACTGGCTTAAACACTGGGAAAACTGACCATTCTATATAAACTACTATATTTGTAGTAGGTGTTTTTAATGGCTTGTGATTTCTTCATCATACTATAAGTAGGAGTTACCTATTTCTTTAAAAAATATTTTGATTCAAACAGAGCATGGGAGTAGATTTAAATTAATTAATGTAAAAGTTTTTCCAAATTCTGCCTTGTGGTAGGTAGAGCTGAATAGTTATATCATGTTTCCATTACTTGGATAAAAATTTCTTTTTTAATATTTCACTTAGCTTTTGAGTGATAAAACCATTATAGCTAAAAGTTACCTACTAAGTGGTAACGTTTCACATCGGACATATGTCAAATTATTACCATCAAAATTTTCAAGAATGATGTGGCAGTTAAGATTTAAAAGTATGAGTCTTCATTGACAGAGATTTTAGACAGATTAATTCAAGCTCAGACAGCTAAAATTATGATTAACCACTTGCTGTAGAGTTTATTCCTACCCACAGCAACCTTATGCATGTAGTGTATAACTGCTCCATAAGGTTTTCAAGGCTGTGACCTTTTGAAAGCAGATCACCAGGTCTTTCTTCCAAAGCACCTCTGGGTAGATTCAAACTGCCAAACTTTTTTGCCAGCAGTCAAGCGCTTAACCATTTTGCCACCCAGGGACTCCTAAAATTATAAAGCAATATTAAAGATAAGCATATGATTCAATAAGCAAGCTAATCTATAAAAATCCCCAACCATATAGAAATATATGTCTGGAGAGACATACATAAAAATGTAAATACAGATGCTAAATAAGACATATGTGAAGAACTTTATTGCAACAAACACATTAGAGCTAAAACGATCAGTAAGACCTTGTCCTAGGATATAGTCCTGCCCTTAGGAAGCTTATAGCCTGATGGAAGAGATCAATGTATATATCAATAACAACAATATAATTATATTTACCAAGAACACATTCAACCAGTTTCCATGTGTTGATTAGTGTTTGGTTGGGTAGTAGAAAAAGAATCAGCTTCACCATATTTCCCTGTAGAAACAATTCTATGTGAAAGTAATGTTTGATGAATAACTCCAAAAGGAAGCATAGCCTAAGGCATGCCAGAGGAGAAGAAAAAAGAAATGATAATATTAGGTAAACTTTTGGATACCTATTTTGTCTGGCACTGTGCCAATTGTGTCATTGTGTAAGCAAAATAATTTGAATTGATTTCTTGCAGCTTTGAAAAAACTCTATGAGAAAAGTATTCTCCCAAACTGAGTAGGAGGAAACAGGCTTAGGGAGATTTAATGAATTATACAAGATTACCTAACTAATAACTGGTGAAACTAGAAGTTAACCCAGGATTTACTGTCTCTTCAGTTGAGTACCCTAAAAGTAGAGCCTGAGGATGAGACTCTTACAGAAAAGAAATGAGAAGCAGGATATGGGAGAGACAACAACAACATCTACTGCAGTAACACAAATCCTCCCCCATTTCTGAGAGATCAGAGGCTTTGGTTACCATGCCTTTATCAGACCTTGGTTGCTATATTCATCTAGTTGCAATTAAAACTGAGCGTAGATATCAATGGATCATCTGAGTGTCAAAGATATTCATCCTTACCCCTTATGTTACAGCAGTCCTACCTCCCATGATGATCAGGTTCAATTACTCCTGCCAGTAGTAACTCCTTCTGTTTCTTTACTTTACTGGCACCAGGAGCCCAACGCCAACAGGTGGCACCCATAATTTTAAGTATAGTGGCACTCTTACTATGTCCCTAGTAGAAGTAGCCTTCTTCTAGGAACCAAAGCCTAAAACAAGAAAGCCTATAGTTCTGAGGACAAGCAGCACAAATTCCCCAAGGCCATTTTACCATGGGATCTACTGGTTCTAATATGTATTGCACAATCTAGAGGCGTGCAATAATAGTGTTTAGTAGCTGTGAGCCAACACTCACAGCAGTTTGGAGATGGAGGCATTGCCATAATGAAAGGGATCTCAAAGAGGCACCAACAGCATCCACTACAGTCTTACCTACATATAATTTTAGCCCCATTTCACAGCTCCCCTTTTAAATGGGAGCATATCTTGCATTTTTTCCTGTCCAGATATTCTCCATGTATATTGAACATAAAGAGGGGGCAGAAAACTTGTGTCTTTAATTCACAGATCTTCAGAGTGATAGAAGTTACCAAAGGCATGTTATGCATACCTAGACCTGCTTCAGATGACAAGATCCTGGACTACCAGACTGAGCTTTATGTCATAACTGGATAAGACTCTGGGTGTCTTGGGAGATGACTGAGTGTATCTCGGTTGTGTATGAAATGTGAGTTGTTAGGGGCAAGTGGGTGAATTGTCAAAGACTAGTCCTTAGATGGCCCCCCAAAAACATTTCCTGGTATTCATACCCTTGTGCAATCCCCTTCCTTTGAACCTGGACTTTTAGGCATTTTCTGTTGCAGTGGAAGTAACCCTGATCCAGTTCCATGTCTAAGCCTGAAGAAGGCATTGTAGCTTTTGCTTTTGCATTCATCCTGGGCTGCCATGTAAGAAGTTTGGTTACCCTGCTAGTGAGAAAATGTGGACTAAGAGAGAAGCCTTGAAAATGCCTTGAGGTGAACCAAGGAATTCAGATGACATCCAGAAGAAAGGCCCTCAACATGAGACCCTAGACATACAATTCTAGTTGAGCTGTTCCAGCCAGCCCCAGCTTTTCAAATATTCCTATCTGAAGTTAAGACATGACTGGAGAAGTCATCTTGCATCTTCTAGCTTAATTAAGCAGCTATCACATGGTGCAGAGACAAGCTTTCCTGTTGTGCAGGTATGAATTCTTGACCCATAGAATTGTGAGCAAATTAATGGTTATTATTTTAAAAGCAACTGCATCTTGTGGTAGTTAGATACTTAGCAATAGATAACCAAAACAACTAAGACTTTTTTTTTCTCCTGTGTGATGAGAAAATAAGGAGAACATGCTGCACTTCAAATAGAATATACTTAAACAGTTTGATCTCATGGATCAACACTACTTTATGGTATCATGCTACTCTTGTTTATGACAATGAATTGCAGATACTGAATTCCAACTTCTGTGGCACTGTCCTTTTTCTGTAGCATACTAAAAAACAATTACAAAAATGTAATCACATGCATAAAGTGACTTCATTTTATAATAGAATCATCTTAGCTATAAAGAACAGAAAGCTGGATTTTTAGAAATGTGTTTCCACTCAGGGATTCCAACTTTCATTTTGCAGAGCCTTGTGGGAATACTTTTTCCTGGTCTGCATTCCAGTAGCCTTTTTATTTCCTGTAACTATGTCAAAGGCAGCAATAGCATTTTGAAAGAATGGAACAGGTTATCTTATAATATATATACCATATGGTTTCATCGTTTTATCCCTTCATTGATTTGGAAACTACTCTATGTGATAATAGTGTGTCTGCTAATTACTATGCCTTGTGTTTAGCTGTGTAAGTTAATGGATATTAAGTAAAAGTGTGAACTTTCTTCTCAAATCTTGTCTTCAAATTTTTCTGTGTGATACCTTAACTACAAGCATTTCTTAAAATTTGCTTTCTGTGGTACGGCAGTAGTTTTGGTCTTATATAACCATTTCTATATTTGCTGGAAAATAGCATAGTTTATGTTCATCAAACTTCCTGTAGTCTCCGTAGCTTCACGCAGATATGGAAAGGTTGAATGGGAAAACTGAATACAATAACGTAGTGAGTTGGCAAATGACCCAGTCAATTTGGTACTGAAATTACAATCTGGTATCAAAGCTTTTTTTTTTTTTTTTACCTAAAATTATATTAAGTACAGTATTTATTGAGTTACTATTCCTTAATGTTGCTAACAGTGGAGTTAAATCGAAAGTAAACTTTAATAAAACCTGACAACAGAATTCTAATTCAGTAATATTAGAGAAGATAACCTACCTGTGGTTCTCATGGTTTTAACAGTGGTTAAGATCTCAGCAGCTAACCCGAAGTTCAGCAGTTCGAACCCACCATTCAGAAACCGTTTTATAGCTTGTGAGTTCTACATATTATCTTTAAGCAAAATTCTCATATCAAAAAATCTGAAATGCAGAGCGTCTTTATTGAAAGACTTGTTAGTTCTGTGTTTTTTGCATTATTGAGATATGTTAAGCTTATGGATGAAGGCAATCTAGCAAAAATTAATATTTGCTAGATAGATGTCTTCTATAAGCACACTGTATTTGCTATGTTAATGTGTTAGAAATGTGAAACCCTAGAACGTAAAATTGCCTATCATAATTTAAATTAGTCATTGTTTCTAATAGTATATCTTTGATATAGTGAAACCCATGTGAAATTGTGCACTACAGATTAGTTTGTAAACCCAATTAAGCCCATACACAGCTTACTTACTGTTAAGCTTGCGGGTACATTGCTTACTGGTTAATCTGTCCCTATAAGATATACCAAAGCCCAGGGACAAGTTCATCAATCCATGACGGTGGACTGAGAAACTCATTCCAAATCTATACTGCACCCTTAAACCAGAACAAAATGGACTGTCAATGAAAGAGAAGGAAAGATTTCACTTCACCCTCACTGTCTCCTCCTAAGTCTGAGAATCAAGAGGCTATGTTACTGTGCCTCCTAAAAAATGAAAACAACAACAACAACAACAAAAAAAAACAGTTATCTTCACCCAAGCTTCACAGGAACTACCTTCTGAACAAATCAGAATCTGTTACCTTCTTTGTACCTATATCCTGAGTGTACAAACGACTAAAGTCAGTAAAAGGTCCAGGCTTTTTATGTTCTGAGATGTGCAGGTACCTCAGAAAAAACGTTCTTAAGCTGGGGAAAAAAAGTTAGCATTAGAGAAGGCAACCTACCTGGGGTTCTCATGGTTTTAACAGTGGTTAACAGCTCGGCTGCTAACTAAAAGTTCAGCAGCTGGAATCCACCAGTCGCTCCTTGGAAACCCTATGCGGCAGTTCTACTCTGTTGTATAGGATAGCTGAGTCAGAATCCACTCAACAACAAAGGTTTTTTTTTTTTTTGGGAATATCCATATCTTGCTTTTCCAAACACGGTTAATCTCAAAATTTTCCCAGCAATGCAACCACAATAATAATAACAAATTATAGATAAGACATAATATTATTATTAGCTGGATTGAAGAGTGCCAGACTCATATACAAGCGAACTCATTCTTTACCTAATTCGCAATCTTGCCACTTGCTATCTGCCAAATCAAGAAAAATGAGCATGCTATGGAAGTGAAATCTTTCCTTCTCTTTTAATGATTGTCTGTTTTGTTCTGGTTTAAAGGTGTAGCGTAGATCTAGAATGATGAGCATACAGAAGTAAAAAAAATAAGAGGAAAAAGAAAATAACTGAGCACAAACTGCTAAGCCTCAGAAGGGCACTGACTGAAGAAACAGAAGAAGATAGGGAACAGTAAGTGGTTATCTTGGATGAACAGTGGGGCTTTAATTAATTTCCACTTTAGCTGTAGAGGGAAAAATATGAAAGACAATGTTATTCTTGTGTGTGTGTATGTGTGTGTGAGTTAATACACAAGTGACCCTGATGTCGATGTCTAATAGATACAACCTAATCAGTGGCATGGACCCTCATCAAATATATTCACATTTCCTCCTCCCTGGGATAGGGTGGGAGCTTTCAAACAAAAACAGAAAAAATACAGATAGTCAACAAATACATATTAAGTGTTCACTAAATTTTAGACAGAGTTCTTCATACTAGGATATAGTAGTAGACAAGACTACACTTATATTCTTATGCTAGAAGACAGACAATAAATATAAAAACAATGCTTTAAACTATGTGTAACGAAGAAACTAAAATAGAGATAATGAAGTAGAGAATGACAGAGTGGGAAGTTTGCTTTAGCTAGAGTGATCATGGGAAGTTGCTTATAGGAAATGAAAATTGAACTGAGTTCTGAATAATAAGGAGCCAGTTCTGTGAGGATCAACGGAAAAGCATCCCAGGCCCAGTCCTCCACTCCCAAGGCCCTAAAAATTGACTTTAGCCGGGTCAAAGAACAGAAAGAAGGCCAAGGAAGCTCTGACAGAGTGAATGAAGAAGAAAGTAGACAAGTGTGAGGTAAAGAGAAGCATCAGTGACAACCTTGGGTTGTGACAATCCTGGGTTGTGAAGAACCACCACTTACTCAAATGAGAAGGGCTAAGGGGAAATATATTAGTGCTAGAAAATCCGTATTAGCTGTATTCTTTATATACTACCCATATATGAAAAGAACTGCTATTCCATCTCAAGTTATAGCATTGTCATTTAGCAAAGGAACTTATTTCACCTCAGTATTCTAAAACCATCTAGAAAAATCCATGCTATGCCCCAGTAATTAAAGTATGAAAAATGCCCAGAAATGTGCCCATCACCTCAGTTTCAAAAAGGAAAATAAACTTCTAGCACAAGGACACAGATCGTCTAAGGTCACACTTACATTTAGGAAAAGCTAGGCCCTAGGCATTGGCATATTTCACTCTAGTTAATCCTGAATAAACAGAAAAACAAAAACATGAGGCCTTGTAAAAGTTTTTGTAATACAAGAGAAAAGGAACATTATCTTAAACATTTCAAATAAATACATGTTTCAGCATTTAAGGAATAAATAATGTTCTAGAAAATATCTACTCAGTCCACTGAAAAACATGCAAGGACATGATTCTATGAAAGAGATGTTGTTTGTTGATAACCGGGATTCATAAGGACAAAACTGATTTAGACAAAGAATGAAAGTAGAATTGGCTAAAACAATGATAAATAAATAAATAAAAGGAAATTTAAAAATGAATAGCAAAATTTAAAAGTTCACATAGAAGTAAAAAAAGCAAAACTGATGCTGCAAAAAACTGAATCAGTGGTTCTATTTACATGTAATTAAAGAAAAACAGAATAAAATTATAGAAGAAAATGTTATATAGAGGACAGACTAGAGTTACTGAGCCTGAAAATTATGACCATACTCTGGCAAGAAATCTGAATAACTGAGAACAAGCAATAACTAAATATTAAATAGAAAAACAACAACACACTTGTCTGAGCTGAAATATTACTCAAGTCTATGAATCAAAAGAACTAATTTCATGAACCCAGAAGAAAGTTATAAACAAGAAAAGACAAAAAATGAAGCATTAGCATCCAGACAGGGAGGGAAAAATATGTACCTATGAAACAACCAAATTTTGGGATGTGTGATGGTTAAGATGGTGTGTTAGCTTGGCTGGGCCATGATTCTCAGTGTTTATATGTGATTACTCCCATGATAGAATCTGCTGTGAGTAGCCAGTCAGCTGAAAGGGAGTTTCTTTAGGGGCGTGGCCTGCATCCAAATATAAGCAGATGTTCTGGCTTTTTTGCTCCCTCTGGATCCTGCAGCTGCCTCCTGTTCATCTGACCGCTGGTTTTTGGGACTTGAGCTATCAGCTTATCTGCCGATCTTGGGGTTCATCCATCTTTGCAGCTTGTGAGTGGGAGCCCTGCTCTCTGACCTGCCGATTTGGGGTTTGCCAGCCCCTGCAGCTACATGAATCAGAAGCCCTGTGGTCTTGCCTGCCAGTCTTGGGATTCATGGATCTTCAAAGCCTGTGAGCAAGAGCCCTGCTCTTCAACCTGTCAATCTTGGGTTCGCCAGCCCCTGCAGCTATGTGAATCAAGAGAAGCCTCTCTCCTGATCCACACACTTGGGATGTTCCAGCCTCTACAATCACGTGAGCCGTTTCCTTGATATAAATCTCTCTCTCTATATATATATATATATTTATGTGCTTTACTGGTTTTCCTTCTCTAGAGAACCCAGGCTAAGGCTGTCTTCAAATTTCCCTTCTGCATAACAGAATGCCAGAGGACAACAGAGAATGTCTATAGAATTTTAATGGAAAAATTTGTAACCTAAGAATTCTACAGCAACCAATTTATTGTTCTAATGCAAAAGTAACAGAATTCTTAGGTTATAAGGACTTGAATAATATTGCAGCCAAACACTCTTCTTGGGGGGAAAAAAATCAGTGATATAATTCAAGAATTCAAGTGATAAAAATATACATTAAAATATAACATGGAAAGATGGTATAAAAGTATTGTTAATGAGCACTAAAATTACTTACACGTGTTAGATTAACACAAGTGAATACAAACCCGAACATCCTTCAGCAAATATATGCTGAGAACCTCCTACATGCAGAAACTCTTCTAAGTACAGGAAAAATAAGAGTGTCTTAGTTATCTAGTGCTGCCATAACAGAAATACCACAAGTGGATGGTTATAACGAAGAGAAGTTTATTTCCTCACAGTCAAAGTAGGCTAAAAGTCCAAATTCAGGGCATCAGCTTCAGGGGAAGGCTTTTTCTCTCTGTCAGCCTTCTCATCAATGTTCCTCCAGACTAGGAGCTTCTCCGCGCAGGGACCCCAGTCCAAAGGACGCACTCTGCTCCCGGCACTGCTTTCTTGATGGTATGAGGTCCCCCTGTCTCACTGCTCACTTCTGTCTTTTATATTTTAAGAGATTGCCTCAGGACACAAT
>NW_004444080.1:5079817-5100616 GCF_000243295.1 Trichechus manatus latirostris
AAATCACACAGTACCAGGAATCATGGCCCAGCCAAACTGATATACACATTTTTAGGGGGACATAATTTAAACCATGACAGTAAGCAAGGCAGACAGTGTGCCCTGCCCTGCTGGAGCTACATTCTAGCGGGTAAGACAGATGTTAAACAGTCAAACAGTGTCAGATAGTGACCAGTGCGCTGAGAGAATAGAGGAAAGCAGGGACATACAGAGGGTAACCAGTGCCCAGGGGCAATCTTTAAGTTGCCCCACTCCCCAGTTTGAGTGCCCAGGGAGAATCCCTAAATTGTGACCCTCCTCCCCCCCAATTTCACGATGAATAGATGTTGATAGCAATGACACATCAGCAGAAACGTCCCCCTTTTGTCTGGGTACCTCAGCCAGGAGCTTTTCATATTTGTGGTGACTTAGAATGTCATTCTGCACTACGTCCGGCACCCCCTTGGACTGGCATCCTAGCAAGTGCCCCCTCTGCCCTCCTCCTCACTATGCCTGTGGAGGAGGGTCATGGCAGGGCTACAATTTTAAATAGGTGGGCTTGAGAAGGCCTTTCTAATAAGATCAGGGTCCTGACTCAAACAAGGAAACAAGGCTGTTAAAGATCCTAATGAAGGGTTTTCTGTAACATGCCAAGTACCTAGGCTGGAGAAAACTTGCCATGTTTTAGGAATAGCAAGGAGGCAAGTGTGAACAGAGTGCAGTGGGAGGGAAAGTGGTAAGAGTTGGCAGCAGCAAAATACTCATGGGGCCAGATAAAATTGGACAATTTAGTCATGGTGAAGACTTTGGATTTTCTATGGTTGTTGGAAAACTAGGAGAGAGTTTTAAGCAGGGCAGTGATACGATCTAACTTAACTTTTAAAAGGATCACTTTTCAGTTACATGGGGAATACACTATAAGGTGTCAGGGAGACCAGTTAGGAGGTGTCTTAGTTATCTAGTGCTACTATCACAGAAATACCACAAGTGGATGGCTTTAACAAACAGAAATTTATTTTCTCACAGTCTAGGAGGCTGTAAGTCCGAATTCAGTAAACAATAACAAGAGATTACCAGCCCAGGGGAAGTCTTTCTCTTTCTGTCGGCTCTAGGGGAAGGTCCTTGTCATCAATCTTCCCCTGGACTAGGAGCTTCTCAGCACAGGGACACTGGGTCCAAAGGATGTGCTCTGCTCCAAGCACTTCTTTCTTAGTGGTATGAAGTCTCCCTCCTCTCTGCTTGATTCTCTCTTTTATATCTCAAAAGAGATTGACTCAAAATATAACCTAATCCTGTAGACTGAGTCCTGCCTCATTAACTGTTGTTGTTGTTCGGTGCCCCCAAGTCAATTCCAAATCATACCAAACCCAGAAGTCAGAGTAGAACTGCACCATAAGGTTTTCAAGGAGCAGCTGGTGGATTCAAATACATAGGATAATCACATCAGATTATAAAATGGTAGACAACCATACAATACTGGGAATCACGGCCTAGCCAAGTTGACACACATTTTTTGGGGACACAATTCAATCCATAACAGGAGGTTATTGTAGTAACTATCTCTATGATCTCATATTAATATAACAAACACTGCAGGGGCTTGGGGGTAGATGACATATCGAGATTTTAAATTTCTTACTATGCATAAGAAAAGATAAACGTATTGTACTTTTGACAATTAGAGAAGCAAATGTTCAAGCGGGTATTTGATAAATTAAAATTACTAGTAGAATTTAAAATAGATTGTACCTAAATTTAAAAAATATTAAAGATAAAAGTAGACAAAATATGAGTCCTATCTTTAAGTGCCCACAGGAGCTAGACTAGTTGTATAATGGATAAAATAAGGCAGCTGTAAGCTAGCAAAATTAGGAAAGATGTGCGTCAGGGTTGTATCCTATCACCATACTTATTCAATCTCTATGCCGAGCAAATAATCTGAGAAGCTGGACTATATGAAGAAGAATGGGGCATCAAGACTGGAGGGAGACTCATTAACAACCTGCGATATGCAGATGACTCAACCTTGCTTGCTGAAAGTGAAGAGGACTTGAAGCACTTACTGATGACAATCAAAGACCACAGGTTTCAGTATGGATTACACCTCAATGTAAAGAAAACAAAAATCCTCACAACTGGACCAATAAGCAACATCATGATAAACAGAGAAAAGACTGAAGTTGTCAAGGATTTCATTTTACTTGAATGCACAATCAACCCCCATGGAAGCAGCAGTCAAGAAATCAAATGGTGCATTGCATTGGGCAACTCTGCTGCAAAAGACCTCCTTAAAGTGTTAAAAAGCAAAGATGTCACTTTAAGGGCTAAGGTGCGCCTGTCCCAAGCCACGGTGTTTTCAATTGCCTCATATGCATGTGAAAGCTGGACAATGGATAAGGAAGAATGAAGAAGAACTGACGCCTTTGAATTATGGTGTTGGCGAAGAATATTGATATACCACAGACTGCCAGAAGAACGAACAAACCTGTCTTGGAAGAAGTACAGCCAGAATGCTCCTTAGAAACAAGGATGGCGAGACTTCTCTCACATACTTTGGATATGTTATCAGGAGAGATCAGTCCCTGGAGGAGGACATCATGCTTGGTAAAGTAGAGGGTCAGCGCAAAAGAGGAAGACCCTCAATGAGATGGATTGACACAGTGGCTGAAGCAGTGTACTCAAGCATAATGATTGTGAGGATGGTGCAGGTCCGAGCAGTGTTTCATTCTGTTGTACATAGGGTCACTATAGTCAGAATCGACTGGACGGCACCTAACAACAAAAACAACAACAAGCTAGTGGGGAGTGGAAGGCTATTGAATTGGGAAGTGTTCCTGCCCCTCCAAAGCGGCAGAAATTATTCACTTTCACACAACATATTGCCAGAACACAGTTTATCAAGAGAAGATGGAACTCTGAAAGTTAAAGTGGAATTTCCTAATTTGTAAAGCACTATATTGGTGGCACAGTGGTTAAGAGTCCGCTGCTAACCAAGAGGTGGGCGGTTCAAATCCTCCAGCTGTTTCTTGGAAACCCTAGGAGGCAGTTCTACTCTGTCCTGTAGGGTCACTATGAATCGGGATTGACTCCACGGTATTGGGTTTCATTTTTTTGTTTTTTTTGTACAGACCTGGTCCCTGGATGATGTAAATGGTTTGCTCTCAACTACTAACTGAAAGGTTGGCTGTTTGAACCCACCCAGTAGCTCCATGGAAGAAAGGCCTGGCTGGTGCCTGGCACATGAGACACACAGTTTTGGCAGCTTAAAGCTGTTGTTATTATTTATAGAAAGCAAACAGTAAACAATAACAAGAGATTCTCAAAAGGGAAATGCTTACCCTTTCCCAAGTTGCCCACGTCCATTCTTATGTCACTGGGCAGGCACGCCATGGTTCAGGTCAGATGCCTGCATCGCTCCCAAGGCTTCTGCTCTGTTCGTGGGTCTTTCTGGGCTTTGTCTCGCTGGCAGGAAGACCCCTGCACAGGGTTTTCCAAGCCTCTGCCACTGGGCCCTTTTAGGCCTCTGCTGCTGGCTCCTGCAATGCTACCGAGGCCTGCGTGCTTTCTCTCTTGTAGTCATGTTACCTGAGCACACACTGCGGGAGGGCCTGCAGCTCCTACCACACACCAAGGGGAGGGGGAGGGTGTTGCATGGAGCACAGTCAGGCATCTGCCCTGCACAGGGAAGTGTTATAGCTCTTTAGTTCCCCTCGAGCAAGCCTCTTACCAGGAGGCTGCCAGCCCCACCCTGCTGTAGGAAGACCCCTGCCAGGGGTGGATTATTCAATAGGCAAGCTAAGCTTGGTGCTTACCTTGTTTACCAGATCATCTGTAGTGAACAATTTTCCATGGGTTTTACCACATCAAAGATTCTGCTTCTAGGTATGGCTGGCATCTATATCTCTCCCAACCCCACAGCACCTTCCTACAGAATCAAAGCCTCTTTTCAAATTTACAATCTCTAATTGGGGCAGATAACCCAGGAAGCCAGGTAAGCACAGGCTTACTTGTGCTTACTTACTAATCTGTAGTTAACAATTTCACTACAGATGATCTCGTAAGCGGTTACCTTGCTTATTGGATAATCCGCCCCAACACCTGCACAGGATCTTCCAAGCCAGTAACCCCTACACGGGGCAACTCAGGCCTTTGCCCTGCTTCGGCAGCACTACAAGCTCAACAACACTCTCTTTCTCTTTCTCTCTCCCCGTGGGCCGGCAAGCCCACTGCGCTCTCACTGTCTTCTGTGTTACAACTCTCTCTTCTGGGTCTAGGAGGTTCAGCCCAGGGACCCCCAGTCCAAAGAATGTACTCCACTCTAGACTCTTCTTGGTGGTAGTGAGGTCTCCCCAAACTTTTGTGAGATTGCCCCTTACTATAAGCCTAGCAGTTTGGCAAAATCGACCAATCCCATAGTTGGACCATAAGGGGCTCAATTTTGTTGGGTGGATTTTCAAGCTACTACTTGCATAGTAAATTGACCAATCCCTTGCAAGACTGTGGCCCAGTCATTCATTTTGTGGAAGTTACAAGACCACGGCTAGAAGGACATATAAAAGCAATTCATTGCACCACAATAAGGGACATATGTGACTGTTGGCTATCAGCCGGCAATGACAGTTCTAGATAGTGAAAAATAGGAAACACCAGGAATATCAATGAAGCACAAAATCAGAAAGGATGAACTAAAGGCAGAGAAGTAAGCAAAACTCTTCTACTTAACATACGTTCCTCAGCATACACAAGGGGTCACATCATCTAACTTTTTTAAAAGACCTCACATAGTTAGATTTTTTTCAATCTATTTTTTTTCTGATTTTATTTACCTCATTTATTAAAAAAAGTAATAATAAGGGTAATTATCAATTATCTACTGCTATGAAATTCACTGAGAACCAAATCCAAAGGTTAAAAATAAAAAGATGAATAAAGTTAAGTCTGATGCTGAGAGAGCCTTGGGATCCTATTATAAAATACATATTTTTGGCTAGATCAGTGAACATCAAGAGTAATTGTTCACTTGTCAATGAGTTACTGGATAAGATGATCTTGTCTTCAGTTACCACAGAACTCAGGGAAAAGGGAACTAACATGTATCATAAACAACTAGAACCAGCAAAAGAAATATCAATCGTAGATAATCAGCTAAATTAAAGATAAATGGTCTGATGAACTGAGGACCACTGTCAAGGTGAAACTTTTCCAGTGGCCTTGAGAATGGCTTTTGTGTCCAGAAAAGAAATTGTTTAAACTGAGTTATTAAAATCGATGTTAAATTTATTAATGTTATAAATCCAAAGAGCTTTTTTTCCTTGATATATTTAAGGTTGTGGTAGACTGAATAACGCCCCATCCACCAAAAAATCCCCAGAACTTGTGAATATGTTACATTACGTAGCGAAAGGGATTTTGCAGATGTGATTCAGTTAAGGATTTTGAGATGGGGAGATTATCCTGGATTATTCCAGTGGGCCCAATGTAATCACAAAGGTTTTCACAAAAAGGAAGCAGGAGGGTCAGAGAGAGAGGAGATATGATCACAGAAGCAGAGGTTGCAGTCAGAGAGAGAAATTTGAAGATGCTACACTGCTGGCTTGATGGATCAGGAGCCATGAGCCAAGAATGCAGGCCTTGTCTAGAAGCTGGAAAAGGCAAAGAAATAGATTCTCCCCTACAGACTCCAGAAGGAATGCAGGCTTGCTGACACCTTGATTTTTTCCTGTGAGACCTATTATGGACCTCTGACCTCCAGAACTGTAATATAGTAAATTTGTGTTGTTTTAAGCCACTAAGTTTTTGGTAATGTATTACACTCACAGTCAGAAACTAATACAAAGTTCAATTTAAAAATTTTATTAAACTGGCAAATTTTGAATGTCACTTTCAAGGAAATATTTGACTAATCCAAGAAAAACTATGAAATTACACGTTTACAAATCTAGTTAATGGAATCATAAACAAATATAACTGCATTTATAAATTCAATATATTCTATTTTTTAAACTAATTATTTAATAAATAAATGCAATCTTGCTAGCAAATATCATACATATAACTAATTAAAATTTAAAATATGGTGGATCTTAAATTGTCTTAAATATCCCAATACTGTTCAGAACTCTGTCAAACTGTTTAATAATGTCAATTTATAATCACAAATCTAAAATGAAATGCTCAATTGCACATATTTAAATTAAAACCATTTGTCCAATCTGTTATATAGTCTAACATATCAAGTTCTCTAAATCATTGCAAACATACAAAATACCAATCAACCCTAAAGCTTTTAATTATTTATTCCCTCTATATTTATTTCTATTCTTACTTGCATGGGCTCACAGTGTGCATACATTAAGGAGACAATCACTTCATTCTAAGAGAACTGGGGTTACAATTTTAGTTGGAAAACATGGAATAGCACCAAGAAATTTTGGCTAGGAAATAGGATTCTAATTCTTCCTATGACCTTTTTTATAACTAATGTGAGAAGACTCTCAGACCTTACAGGGAGACTGATCTCACAGCTCATATCATCTTTATTAAAGTTATAAATTAACCACTTCTATCTTATTTGCATCTGTGAACCCCACACCCACCACAGGGTAGGGACTGAATTCACAATTTACTGTTTGTCTTTATCCTGAATCCTTTTTAAATTCTTTCTATCTGAAAGGAGGGGTGAAGTTTTCATATGTATTTAAATGAAAGTCAATTGGATTTGGGTACATTTCATGTCTATTTCTGTCCCTATAGTGATAGATTTTAACGTCGGGAAGTAATGCTGAAAAGGTCTCTTCTAAGATATTTAAAAAAAAAATTTAATTTGGTCATGTCCTTTTAAGGGCATAAACTCTGTACAGATTTATCCGCCATGTTATGGTAAAGAGCTCCCTAAGTAAAATATCTGAAATGTTGAAAAGGATGACAAGATAATCCTTGAAAAGCAGGGCAAGGACATTACTAAAAAGAGACAGTCACAATGGGAGGTAATAGATTGATGTTAACAACTGCACCTTTTATTTTATGTGTTGATGAGGAGTTTGAAACTAAACAGAGCATCAGCTTTTTCATCACTCAATTGAGAGGCTGAGGTCTTGTGATAACAGAATCTATGAGAACATGATTTTTCCATTTCAGATGATCTGCCTTGGAAGCAAGTAAACAAGTTAAGTACCAAGTTAAGTCAAAACTGCCATGAAATCCAAATTTAAGCCCTGATTGCTGACCCAGAAAATTAAGATAAGGATTCTAAAACCACTAAACAAGAAACAGATAATCTGCCTCAGGAAGAAAAGTAAATTATAAAATCAATGAACACATGATTATACGTAGAGAGGGCAGGATCAACACTGAGATTGAGCTGCATCAAACTTATAATAAAGGTAAAGGTCTTAATCATCCACCTAATTGAACTCTTAATTATCATTATTAAAGTTGCCCTACCTAAAGGTATTTGAACTAAAGCTGACTCTTCCCCTAAATTACTAAAGTTTTTGAACTCTTTGCATTGTATTCACTGTACTTTTTCAGGTTAACAATTAGACCCATTGCTTTAGAAGTCACCTCACCTGAATTAAATTAAATGTCTGGAAACTAATTGTAAATAGATTGAGCATTTTATTCAAAATTGAAACTAACGTGCTGTTAAAAAACAAATTCATCATGTTTCCAAACTTTACAGACCCATATGTACTCAGAGACATTTTTTATCAGTGGTTATTATTATGAAATCACATGGCTTACATTATTTAATTTTTTTTATTTAAAATTTGTTGAATCAGATATTAGGGTACCAACCTCATTTTTTTCTTATACATATCTCTATACATATCCAGATCTAACTATATGATGACTATTTCAGCAAATTCAAAAAAAAGAAGAAAAGAAAAACAAACCAGGAGTAAACATATTAATATCTGATTCAATAGGAATCAAACCCAAAGCACTAAATAGGGAAAAGAGAGTTATTTTATATCAATAATAGTAAATCCATACCAAAGCTATAACAGATTTAAATTTTCATATTTTCAAAACTTAAAAATTATACAAAGAAAAGTTAACTTTTATAATGGGACACTTTTCTGATTTCTTTATCAGTTTCAGTTGGTCAATAATACAAAAAACTCATACAAGAGTTCTAGTAATAAAGTTGAAAAAAATGGATAATCCACAAACTTCCTATCCTAGCTTCTTCCAGAAAAAAAGGAAAAAAAAAAAGAAACATATTATTATGTATTCATAGAATACTTATAAAAATTTATCATAGAGCATGCCACTGAAAAAACTTCAAAAAATGACAAGAGTGACATTTATATACACGACTATTCTGTGTTGTTGTTGTTTGTTGCCATTGACAACTCTGGCTCATGGTGACCCCATGTGTGCAGAGTAGAACTGTTCCATAAGGTTTTCAAGGCTGTGACCTTTTGGAAGCAGATCACCAGGCCTGTCTTCCAAGGAGTTTCTTGGGTGGATTCAAATTGTCAACCTTTTGGCTAATAGTTGAGCGCTTAACCATTTGCCTTAAGTAACTAAGCAAAATTAAGAATGTTCTGGAGATTAAGAATCACACCTTAGAAGCTATAGGTTCAAAGAGGAAGTGAACCAGTAAATGTTACAGATTATTCCAGTAAATGTTACATATCAAAATCTGTGTTATAAGCAAAGCTATACTTAGATGCAAAAAAAAAAAAAGAATTAATTGTAATTAACTGAATATTCAACTTGCTCAGTTACAAAAATAATAAAAAAATAAATCTCAAGGAAAGCCTAAGTATGTGAAAATGAGAATAAAAGGAGAAATTATTTGAATTAGCAAATTTTTAAAAAGCATGAATAAGAGTAGAGTTTTAAAAACAGTATAGACAACACTCTGAAAAATGCTTGCTATTTTGCTTAAATTAACAAAAAAAGAAAAAAAGTATAAAATAGGATCTGTAACGGAAATGGAGATGCACTACCCAGATCCCTTTTAAAGGAAGCAATCCTTATTGCCCAGCTGCCAAACGTGCTATCTGTGGATGACCTTAAGCTTTAGGGATTGCCTCAGCTACAGAGAGATGCCTTGTCCAATGTCATGCCCTTCCCTTACATCCAGTGTTGATCAAAGAGAAGCTATAAAGTTCTAGCTATCCAATACAAGATAATTCTATCGGACCATTCTAGCTCCAGAGCACACCAGGAGATCTGCTGAGGTGTTCAGTCTAATATCACAGCTTGACTTCTTTTTCTGCCCAATCCTGCTTCTTCTCCCTCCTTTTCAGAGGCATTGATCCCAAAGGTACTTTCTAGTAAATATGTCGAAAGCTAAACACTACCTCCCAGAAAACTCTACCTGCTTCAGAGTTATAATAGATTTGCATGAGAATTTTTAATGTATTAGCATAGTAGTTACCATTTTATGCTGACACATATGAAAATACTGATTTTCAAGAAATATATAAATTACTTAATGGAGTCACACAGGTACACAAAACAAGTAAAATTATCAAACAATTACCTATTGAGCCTCCCTAATAGTTTATTTTATTAGCATTTGGGGAAATAAAAATTTGTTAGAACACAAAAAAAGAGCATTGAAAACTAAACAGTTCAATTTATGAAGCTAGTAACACATATAAACAACTTTGAAAATATGGCAGGAAAAACAATAGTACAAGGCCTCACACACATCTCCCTAATCCAGACTAAGAAGATCACATAACTATTTTAATCAGGTCATGCATATTATAATAGCAAGTGGTGGAACCTGTGAACAACTAAAATGTGTAAGCTCCACATAATAATAAAAATGATAGTAATAATAATAGGAAGAAGGAGGAAGAGAGCTAACATTTATTGAGAATTTACTGTATAAAATAAACTGCTTAAGCACCTAAATGTATTAAATGATAAATAGGATTACAATAATTTTTTGAGGTAGCTGTTTTTTGTATCTTGATTTTAGAGATGACAAAATGGAGACAGAAAGCTCAAGTTAGTTTGTAGTTATATGAACAATAAGTAATAAAATCAAGATTTGAATCCAAGAAGTCTGGCTCCAGAGCTGCTTCCCACCTCTTGTTTCTTAAACATTACTGTAAATATTTGAATAACCATGCACATACGTCACACACACATACCCTTAAGGCTGATACTCTCACCTTGGTGCCATTGAACAATCATACTGAAGTACATAGATACAAAAATCCTAACATTATAGAAACAATTTCAAACCAATAGGATATTAATATAATTATCTTCCACTATAAACAAGAATTTTCTCCTAAGAATAAAGAGTTTAAAATTAGTACTAGTGTTACTAAATCTGTTGACATGATAATTTAGAAGATGAATGAGAAAAATAGGGTGATCACTGTCATAAACACAAGAAAGAGTTAGATAAAAATGTACTGCTTATTCTTGTTTTTTACAGATGGGTAAGTTACCCATCTTCTCTAAGTCTCAATATTCTCTTCTCCAAAATGAAATAAATATTATACCTGCTAAGTTGGAATCGACTCAATGGCACACAATAACAACAACCTCATTGAACTGTTTGAAAGATTAACTGAAATAGTACATGAATAACATTAGTATAGTAATTGTGGTTGTTAGCTGCTGTTGAGTTGATTCTGACACATATTGACCCCATGTGACAGAGTAGAATTGCCCCATAGGGTTTTCTTGACTGTAATCTTTAAGGGAAAATCTTGAGGAGTCACTGGGTAGGTTCAAACTGACAACCTTTTTGTTAGCAGCCAAGTGCTTAACCATTGTACCACCAAGGGCACCTTATTAACACAGTTCCTGGTATTAAATATTTAATAAATGTTAGCTATTCTAGAATTATATAGCATTGCAAGCTATGAGGTGGTCAGTAGAAAACCGCAATTTTAGAAATACTCTTCTTTATCTTCTGTTTGAACTGAAGTCCTCTATTTTTTACAGCATAGAAAACCTATACAATCTTTCTATTTCAAAAGAACTTTTCTGTTTTTCTTTAAAAACAACAATTTGGATCACTACAGCCTCATAGCTGACCTTTTAAATTTTGACTACACAGTTTTTCACTTTATTTTCCACATCATTTCACTGAAATTTGTATTTAATTGACAAATGTCATTGCTTATTTTCACCATTTGATGAAGCCACGTCTTAACATGAAAAGTAGGTCAGTTAAAGTAATAATAGACCAGTTCATTGTCACAGTGGTTTGTTTTACTAAGAGCTAACACTTGTGGGAATTTTGGAAGACTGAGAAGTGTCTAAATATTTTGTTTTAAAATCAACATATATGTCCCTTTTTTTACAAACATGATGCAACATATAATGAGGATTCACACTGGGTCTGATGTTCAATACTGAAAGGCATCTCCAATGAATTAAATGGAAAAAAAAATTTTAAAACAAACAACAACAACAAAAAAAAAGCTACACATTTCCACTGACAGGTCTACTTCACTTTGGAATATCTCATGATATTTTTTTTACAAATAAAAAAAAAAACAAAACATAAAAGATTACCTTCATACCTAACCTAAACATCATGGTTCTTATCGAAATTGTCTTAGTTTTTCAGAAAGCATAAAAATGTAATCCAATTGTAATTGCTTACTGCAACCCTAAAATTTTTCCTGATATATGAGAAATTCTCCCATAGCTATTGTGGTGCAATGAATTACTTAATATGGCCCTTCTAGCCATGGTCTTGTAACTCCCACCCAAGTGATTGGGTGTGACTATACAAATAAGGTAACTGTGGCCCACCAAGGGGATTGGATAGCTTGCTAATAATGCAAGTAAAGTTTATGGCACCTGCGTGGGGGTGGGACTATGCAAATAAAGTCTATGGAACCCTAACGGGGGATTCGTCAAATTTTGCCATCCCACCCAGGCTTAAAATGAGTCATCCCATAGGCGAGAGGAGAGGATCTCGCCACTACCAAGAAAGAAGAGCCAGGAGTGGAGTGCATCCTATAGACCCTGGATTCCTGTGCTGAGAAGCTCCTGGAACAAGGAGACAGAGAGAGAGAGCTGTAACACTGAAGATGGCAAGAAGTAGTGGCAGAGAAATGCTGGCAGGAGAGACCAGCAGGAAAAACTGGCAGGAGACAGCATATTGGACTTCCCAGCCCACAGCACAAGAACACAGCACTTCTGAGCAGAAGACTTGCTGATGGAGTTGTTGGCCCTGGGCACTTGGTGGAGCTAGGTTTGCTGACCCACAGAGCTAGAGCTGAGCGCCTTCAAGCCAAGGCTTACTGGCAGAGTGGGGTGCCTCTGGGCACTTATCCACAGAGCTAAAAGAGCTCTGTAACACTTGCCCGAGCAGGGCAGAGGCCAAGGGCCAGAGAGAGGTGTGCCTGTGGGCACAGCTGAGAAGAGGCTGTCCTGATGGAAGAACTGTATCCTGAGTGTTCCTGAACCTGAATTATAACCTGTTACTTACCAAAATAAACCCCATTATCATGAGTATTGCAATGAATTACTGAACTCAGCAGAGAGGAAGAGAGTGCCACAGGAGGGACAGCTGGTATCAGAACTGATAAAGATGTTGGACAGAGCAGGCATGCCTGACCTCCGCCTCATAGAAATCAGCCTCAGGCTGTGGATCTGGATTCTCCTTCACCCTTGTGAAGTTAGAGAAGATCAGACACCTCCGCCATTGCCATTTTTACAGCTATAATCCTGAAAATGGGGCTCTGAGTTCCAACAACTGTTTACAAATATTCATTCGACACACATGTGCCAGGTGCTGTTGTAGATGCTGAAGATATAACAGTGGACATCAAAGTCCTTCTCATTATAGAGAGGAGAAACAGATAATAAAGAAAAAAAAGTAAATTGGAAGTCTGTTAGAACATGATATTGGATGTGGAGAAAAGTAAAGTGGGATAAGGAGCTCCAGGGTAAGAGACTGCAATTTCAAATCATTTGGCCAGAGATCATTGAAAAGGTGTTATCAAAGCGAAGATCAAAAGAGGATGAGGGAGCAGGCCATGCATACATCTGGGAGAGGTGTGTTCCTGATAGAAGGAACAGCAAATGCAAATATTCTCAGGTGGGAGTGTGCCTGGAATGCTCCAAGAATAGCAAGGATGCCAGTGTGCCTGGAGCAGAACAAGTGAGGGGAAGAGGTAGGAGATGACAGCAGGGCAGTGCAGAGCCTTACAGGCCACATGTAGGGATTTGGGCTTTTACTCTTGAGTTAGAAGGCGACTTCTTTGAGAATTTTGAGACATGATCCGACTTAAATTTGTAAAAGTTGTGACTCTGGCTGATGTATTGAAAAGAAACTATAGGAGGAAAAGAATGGAAGCAGGATACAAGTTAGGAAGTTATTGCCCTAATCTAGAGACAGATGCTGACGTACTACAAAACCAAAAATACCAAATTCTTTGCCGTCAAATCGATTCAAACTCATATTGACCCTATAGGATAGAGTAGAACTGCCCCATGAGGCTTCCAAGGCTATAAATCTTTACAGAAGCAGACTGTCACATCTTTCTCCCATGGAGCAGCTGGCAAGTTCAAACTGCTAACCTTTTAGTTAGTAGCTGAGCACTTTAACCGCTGAGACATCAGTACTCCTGATGCACTACACTACAGTCCTGGTGAAATGAGCATTTGAAATACATCTGTAAGTCTTTTAGAAGTCCATGTAATCAGGGCATCTTTAATGCTCTGTGTTATTTTCTGAACCAGAGCATAAAATATGAAGTTAGAGTGAGCCACAACAAGGAAAATTATGTATGAATAGGTGTATGGGTGTGTGTATTGGTAGTTTGACCAGAGAAAGGCTAAAGGAAGACCAGTGAAGAATTCTCACTTTCTTAATCCCAAATATTTGCAGAGAGTTCTGGAAAGATTTATAGATATGCCATAAAATGAAAAAAGTTATAAAGTGCTACACTAAATGACTCTTTCTTCCCATGGCATGATCTTTCTTTTTCTTTTGGATGTACTCATTTGTTTATGACAAGATAATCAGCACTGTTGGTAAACTTTTAGGAGATTGGTTATGTTACTGGGAAAAAGTAATAGGGTCTCTGAAATGGAGACAACAATCCCTTGTTGCCTAAATGCTCATGTAGTGACCAAATAGTCTCACACCTTCTGAAAAGGCCTAAGGAAAGTTTTGTAAGGGTTTGGGAGTCACTGTTCTCGAACAAAATATCAAGTCACTTTGTGTTTGGTCCCAGGCTTCATTGTTCTCTACTGTGGCAGTAAAGAACAGTAATGTCTACAAGATGAGGTAGTCTCTATGAGCCCAGAACATGCCAATTTATATAAAACCTAAATTAATTGCTTGTTGCCTTAGACAAAAAATACTGTTTTCTAGCTTTGAAGGGTGTAAACACTAATCTGTTGAATTTGAGAGCATATCTTACTAAGTATAATAAAGCAATGACTGCATTTAAAATGTCAGTCAATGCACTAAATCTATAATTTATAAATTATTATAAATGACACTTCATGCCACTAAAACTACTTAGATACAAAATTATGCACAAATGAGCAATTTAATCATTACTATGTTTTACTTATATCATTCTAAAAGTCTTTTAAAATTTTTATGTCCAATTATTTATAAATATCTTAAATATGGTATTTTAAGAACAATGCAAATGGCTGAAATTTTAATAAGTGATTATCATATTCAGATGATGGCCTATTGTTTCCATTCTGATGCCTGTGGAGCTGCCAGTCATCGAGGCTCCCACACAGCAGGCAGGGGAAAGGCAAGCCTCCAAATGGATTTTATGAGCCCCATGTGGCCTGCTGCCTACATGTTATTCAAGGCTGACAAAGAAAATCTCTCAGCCATGAATTACATTTCTAATTAAAGTTTTTAAGTGCTATGTAAAAAGCACATATTTAAATGCTTGCATTGTTTTCCTTCTCACTCAAATATTATTCTAGCAATCAAATGCAACTTTCATATGCCCAAGATTTTGAAATGACCAATATCTTTAAAAGGTAAATAAATGTTTATGAAAAGATTTAGCCAGCTAATTTAAAATCTCAGAAAAAAATATTTTACTGTATGTGAAATGACTACAGACAAAGACGACAAAGACTATCAAAGACTATAGCCTTCAGTATGGATTATACCTCAACATTAAGAAAAATTCTCACAACTGGGCCAATAACAGCATTACGATAAATGGAGAAAATATTGAAGTTGTCAAGGACTTAAGTTTACTTGAATCCACAATCAATGCCCATGGAAGCAGCAGTTAAGAAATCAAACAATGTATTGCATTGGGCAAATCTGCTGCGAAAGACCTCTTTAAAGTGTTAAAAAGCAAAGATGTCACTTTAAGGACTAAGGTGCATCTGACTCACGTCATGGTGTTTTCAATCACCTCATATGCATGTGAAAGCTGAACAATGAATAAGGAAGACTGAAGAATTGATGTCTTTGAACTACAATGTTGGTGAAGAATACTGAATATACCACAGACTGCCAGAGGAATGAACAAATCTGTCTTAGAAGAAGTACAGCTAGAATGCTCCTTAGAAGCAAGGATGGTGAGACTTTGTCTCAAGTACGTTGTTTATGTTATCAAGAGGAACCAGTCCCTGGAGAAGGGCATCATGCTTGGTAAAGTAGGGTCAATGAAAGAGAGGAAGACCCTCAATGAAATGGATTGACACAGTGGCTGCAACAATGGGCTCAAGTATAGCAATGATCGAGAGGAGGCGCAGGACTGGGCAGTGTTTCATTTGGTTGTTCGTAGGGTCACTATGAGTCAGAACCGACTCGAGGGCACCTAACAACAACAACAACATGCAACAACCTGTGAAATTCAAGTTTCTACACTGTTTTTGGAGTCTCTGGGTGGTGCAAATGTTAAGCACTTGGCTGTTAACCAAAAAGTTGGTGGTTTCAGTGCACCCAGAGACACCTAGGAAAAAAGGCCTAGTGAACTACTTCTAAAAAATCAGTCATTAAAAATTCTATGGACCACAGTTCTACTCTGACAAACATAAGGTCACTAAGAGTTGGAATGACTCCACAGCAATTGGTTTTCATTTTTTTCCTACACTTTTTTTTCTTTTGAGATCACTAATCAAATAAAACTTAGGCTTAAGAAATGCATATTCACATTTAAAGTGTAATTTTAATTATTTGCATCAAATCATTCTAACATTTTAAAAAATATTTTAAAAATCTAACATTTCCTGTATTCTCAGTCTTAATCACTTATATGGAGCGATCAAGTCTTAGCATCCCAAAATTTCCATCACCAAGAAGAGAATCAGGCAGCATCACTATGTAAACAATTTTACTTTGCACTATGCATCTCATCTGACCACTCTCACCCTTTCTGTAGTCCAGTTGGTAGACTCTCTGGTTTTCTATTTTTTCCTATATTTTTATCTTTATACTCCTTTACCCTTCCTCTCTGCTTTATCCATCCTCCCTCTGCTCCCTTTTCCAGTCATTTATACTTAGTTCCTTACTCCTTTATACTTAGTTCCTTAATCCTTTATACTTTGTCTTCTGGAATTCCATTCTACTCTAAACAAGCTCCACTAGAGTTCAATTCATTCATAGAATGCTACCTCATTTGGCTCTCTTCCAGGGCACAAATGCCAGAAGAGGAATCAGAATTCTCTTAACTATAAATTACTACTTGAATTTATATTCTGGTACCCCCAGAGTATAAAAATAAGATTTCCTGGAGGGGCGGAGCCAACATGGTGCTATAGACAGAAGCACCATACTGTCCGTCTGCAGCAAAGACCCGAAAAACAGATACAAATGTGAGTCCTGGAACCATAAGCATCAAATGAAGGAATAAAAAACTCGATCAAGCATCAAATAGAATAAGAAACTGATGGAGAACAGAGAACGAGAAAAGCTACAGAATGTAGGTCCCCTACCAGCTAACGTAGCATGGATTTGCCATCTTGGACTACAGCTGCCAAGGAACGCGGATAGGGAATATAGGAAGGCAACTTCACGGAGCTCCCAACAGGATACAGAGCACGTGGTAACCAAGGATACACACTTTCCCACACCGTACCCTTCTTCCCTCTATGAGGCCTCTGATGCTTTCGAATTGGCCATGATCGCTGGGCCAGAGAGACACCAGCTCACTACTGCCCAGATTCACCATCTTGGACCTCAGCCACCAAGGACTGTGGACAGGGAGTACAGGAGGGCAACTTCACAGACCTGCAACAGGAGATAGAGCATCTGGTAACCAGGAATACACGCTTTCCCACCACCTACACTTCTTCCCTCTATGCAGCCTCCACAGCTTTCCAACAGGCCACAATTGTTCCACTGGAGAGACACGAGCTCACTGCCCCCTAGGTCCACCCTGTCCCCTCTGACCTGCCCCTTCAGTGCCATTTTTGTTAGTTTCTTTTTGTTGTTGTTTTCTTGGCTTTTTTTTTTGTTTGTTTCTTCTCTCTATCCCTTCCTTCCTTTCCTTTCTTCTGCCTGGCTGGTCCTGCGTGAAGTCCCCTTCCCTTCTTGATGGGCTGTGCCACACCACTCAGCTAGACAGACACCGGCACATGGCTGCCCTGGGTCTACACCGCCCCTGCTGGCAGGCTCCCTCAGAACCATTTTTTATCTTATTTTTTTCCAGTTTCTCCTCTCTCTCTTCCCTCCTTCCTTTCCTTTCTCCCACCCATGTAGCCCCATGTGATGTCCCTGCCCCTCCTTGGTGGGCTGTGCCACACTGCTCTGCTAGAGAGGCACTGGTGCATAGACTCCCCAGGTCCACAATGGCCCCACAGCAGGCTCTCTCAACACATTTTTTTTTTCCTTTTCTGGTTTCTTCTCTCTCTCTCTCCTTTCTTCCTTTCCTTTCTCCAGCCCACTAAGCCCCATGAGCTACCTTCACCTCTTCTCAACAAGCAGTGTTGCACCATTCAGCTAGAGAGACATGGTACACAGTCTCCCCAGGTCCAGGCCACCTTGATGGCTGGCTCCTTGGGCTCCACATTTTTTCCTTTGTTGTTGTTTTTTGTCTCTCTTTGTTTCTTCTCTATCCCTTCCTTCTCTTCCTTTCTCCCATCCACCTAGTCCCATGTGCTATCCCCACCCCTTCTCAATGTGTCTTGCTACACTGCTTGGCTGAGGGGTCACCAGCATACAGCTTTCCTGGGTCTGTGCTACCCTCACCAACTAGCTTGTTCAGTGCCATATATATACATATTCTTCTGTTTCTTCTCTCTCTTGCCTTTCCTTCCTTTCCCTTCTCCCACCTACCTAGCCCTGTGTACTTCCCCCGCCCCTTCTCGAGGGTCTGTGCTGCACCACTTGCCTGGAAAGTCACTGGTACATGACCTCCCTGGGTCTGCAGCACTGTTACTGACCTGCTCCCGCAGTGCCATTTTTTGTTTGTTTGTTTGTTTTTGTTGTTGTTGTTTCTTTTCTCTCTCTACCTTCTGTTCCTTCCTTTCTCCTACCCACCCAGCAGCGTGCATCATCCCTCACCTACTTCTTGGCAAGCTGTGCTGTACCGCTTGGCTGGACAGCCTCTGGCACATGGCCTGCCTAGATTTGTGCCACCTCCACAGCCTGGCTCCCTGAGCACCATATTTTTTATTTTTCCTTATCTTTCTTCTTCTCCCTTTTCCTTCTCACTCCCACTTAGGCCTCATGCTGCCACTGCCCCTTCCTGTGGGCTGTGCTGTCCAGTCCAGCGAGAGAGGTATCAGCTTGCTACCACCTCAATTCTGCCCACCCCCAACAGCTAGCTCCCCCACCACCATATTTTTGTTGTTTTTGTTTTATTTATGTATTTATTTTTTGTTGGTTTCTTCTCTCTCTGTCCTCTCCTTCTTCGTGTCCACCTAGCCCTGTGCACTGCCAATGCCCCTACTCGACAGGCTAAGCCACATTTCTTGGCTAGACTGGCACACGGCCTCACCGGATCTGCCCCA
Organism: Trichechus manatus latirostris; assembly: GCF_000243295.1. Classification (NCBI taxonomy): domain Eukaryota; kingdom Metazoa; phylum Chordata; class Mammalia; order Sirenia; family Trichechidae; genus Trichechus; species Trichechus manatus. The sequence continues at coordinate 5,098,691 of NW_004444080.1, forward strand.
CCTCTACCCACAGAACCTACTGCAGTGCCATTTTGTTTAATTTTTTTCTTTTTTCCTTCATTTTTTCTTTTTTGTGTTGCTTTTTTGCTTTTGCTTCTCTTCTTTCACTCACCTACTTAACTCCACAGACCACATTCTCTTCATTCCCTCTTAACTATCTGCACCATGCACTGAGCGCCGCACCCCAAGTGGCATCGATGCGGTCCCCCGGGCCTCTCCCTGCACTGTCCCCTGGCTGTGCCCTGTCACCGTAGTTCATGCCCAAACTACCTACCCCTGCCCCATCACCCCTGCTGGACCAGCTCTTCAGCCCTATAGCTGAGTGACCAGCCCTGCCCACCTGGTCAAGGTGGTGAGAAGTATCATGCCTACAGGTAAGTAAGCAACAAAACACACCCAACCTGCCTGTCCAGAAATAATCAAATAACACAAAAAAGCAGGATGAAATTAACAAATCTACAATCAATAAATGAAGAAAATAATGCCTGAATGTCCTGGAGACAGCAGAAAATATAAAAAATATATATAAAAAAAACAAGACAGGATGGATCCAGAAAGCAACCAAAATAAAACACCAGAAGGTGTTCTGCTAGAAGAAAAGGCACTGAAACTACCTGATAGGGACCCTAATATTAAGGGTTCTGCAATAGATGAAGGAAAATGTAGACAAATAGACAAAATAATGGAAAATACAGACAAAATCAGGGAAAACACAGTCAAGGCAATGGAAGAATTTGGGAAAATAATACAGGAACAAAGTGTCAAAATAAATAAATAAGAAGTCATACAAAAACAGCAATTAGAAATTCAGAAGATAAACAAGATTTCAGAAATGAACAGTGCAATAGAAGGTTTTTGGAGCAAATCTAAAACAATGGAACACAAGATCATTGAAACTGAAGACAGATCTTTGCATAGCACTTTGAAGAAAATTCAGAGAAAAGAATGAAGAAAAATGAAGAAACCCTGAGAACAATGTGTGATACAATCAAAGGAAAAAAATTTGTATGTGTTTGGAGTTCCAGAACAGGGGGAGAAAATGGAAAACACACAGAGGATCATTGAAGACTTGCTGACAGAAAACTTCATTAACATCATTAAAGACAAAAAAATGACCATCCAAGAAGCTCAAAGAACTCCATATAGGATAGACTCCGAAAGTAAATCACCAAGACATATCATAATCACACTCGCTATGCTAAAACCAAAGACAAAGAAGGAATCCTGAGAGTAGCTCAAAAAAAATGAAAATTCACATACAAAGGAGAAACAATAAGACTATGCTGTGATTACTCAGCAGAAATCATGCAGGCAAGAAGGCAATGGGATGACATATATAAAATCTTGAAAGAAAAAACTGCCAACCAAGAATAATATATCTTGCAAAACTCTCGCTCAAATATGATGGTGAAATTAGGACATTTCCAGATAAACAGAAATTAAGGAAATATGTAAAAACAAAACAAAACTTACAATAATTATTAAAGGGAGTCCTTCAGTTAGAGAACCAAAAACATCAGAAAACAACCTGAATGTAACACATAAGACAGCATCAGCCAGATACCAACCTAGATAATGAACTCTCAAGAATAAAACTAAACTAAGAAATTTACAACAGGGAACAAGAGAGGTCAATCTATAAATGATAACAACACCTGAACAACAAAAGAGGGAATAAACAGTGTAGGTATAGAACTTTCAAATGGAGAAGACAAGGCAATATTAAGTAATAAAAGACTGGGTTAAACTTGGAAAGACAGGGATAAATTTCAAGGTAAACACAAAGAAAGTTAATAAACCTACTCATTAAAATAAAGAAGAAAAACATAAACTCTCAGTAAACACAAAATCTACAAAAATAAAATAAACAACAAAAAAAAATCCACAAACAAAAGGAATTTGGCACAGGAGAGTAAGAGGAACAAA
>NW_004444080.1:5102805-5141450 GCF_000243295.1 Trichechus manatus latirostris
GGGAGAGGGTTGACATGTTGTGGGGTTGTTAACCAATGTCATAAAACAATACGTGTACTACTGTTTCATGAGAAACTATTTGTTCTGTAAGCCTTTACCTGAAGTACAGTAAAAATAAATAAATAAAAGTAATAAACTCACACCTATCAAAAATCACACTGAACATAAATGGCTTAAATGCACCCATAAGGAGACAGAGAGTGACAGAGTGGATAAAAAAACAGGACCCTTAAATATGCTGTCTACAAAAGACACACCATAGAAAAAAAGATATAAATACAATAAAACTTAAAGGATGAAGAAGTTTATTAAAGAAAGAGCGAACAAAAAAGCTCAGGAGTAGCAATACTAATCTCAAATAAAATAGACTTTAACACAAAATCTACCATAAAAGACAAGGAAGCACATTATATAATGATCAAAGTGACAATCCAACATGAGGACTTAACCATAATAAGTATCTACACACCCAATACAAGGCTCCAAAACACAAAAAAACAAACTTTTAACAGCTCTGAAAAGAGAAATTAACAGTTCCACAATAATAGCAGGAAGACTTCAACATACCATTCTTGGTAAAGGACAGAACATCTTAGAAAGAAACTGAACAAAGATACAGAAGATCTAAAGGTCACAGTCAAACAACCTGACCTCACAGACATATATAGAACACTCCACCGAACATCAGAAAAGTACACATTCTTTCCCAATACACATGGAACATTCTCCAGAATAGATCTCATCTTAGGACACAAAGCAACCCTCATCAAAATCCAAAACACTGAGATAATATAAAACACCTTCCATGATCACAACACCATAATATAAAAATAGAAATTAATACCAGGAAAAGGAAGGAAAAAAATTAAACACATGAAAACTGAATAACACCCTACTTAAAAACCACTGGATAATGGAAGAAATCAAAGATGGAATCAAAAATTCCTAGAACCAAACAAGAATGAAAACACATAACACCAAAACCTTTGGGACACAGCAAAGGCAGTGTTCAGAGGTCAATTTATAGCATAAATGCCCACATCAAAAAAGAAGGGACAAAATCAAAACATTAGCTATACAACTTGTACAAATAGAAAGTGAACAGCAAAAGGAGCCCATAGCCACCAGAAGAAAGGAAATAATAAAGATCAAAGCAGAAATAAATGAAACAGAGAATAGAAAAATAATAGAAAGAATAACAAAACCAAGTTGCTACTTTGAAAGGATAAACAAAATTGACAAAACAGTGGCCAAATTACAAAAAAAAAAAAAAAAAAAGACAGGACATAAATGACCTAAATAAGAAATGAAATGGGGGACATTACAACAGAGCCAACAGAAAGAAAAAAGATCACAACAGAGTACTACGAAAAACTATACTCCCACAAATTTGAAACATAGAGGAAATGGACAAACTTCTAGAAACACACTACCTACCTAAACTAACACAAACTGAGGTAGAAACTCTGAACAGACCCATAAAAAGGGAAGAGACTGAAAAGGTAATAAAAAAAAATTCCAACAAAAAAAAGCTCTGGCCCAGATGGCTTCACTGGAGAATGCTACCAAACATTCAGAGAAGAGCTTGCAACAGTGTTACCCAAACTACTTCAGAACACCAAAAAGGAAGAGATACTCCCGAATTCATTCTATGAAGCCAGCACTACCCTGATACAAAAACCAGGCAAAGACACCACAGAAAAGAAAATTACAGACCAATATCTCTCATGAATATAATGTGAAAATTCACAATAAAACTCTAGCCAATAGAATCCAGCATCATATGAAAAAAATAATACACGCTGACCAAGTGGAATTCATACCAGGTATGCAAGGATGGTTCAACATTAGAAAATCAATCAGTGTAATCCACCACATAAATAAAAGGATCACATGATCACCTCAATTGACAAAGAAAAGGCATTTACCAAAGTCCAACATTCATTCCTGATAAAAACTCTCAATAAAATAGGTATAGAAGGAAAATTCCTCAACATAATAAAAGGCATCTATACAAAACCAACAGCCAACATCATTCTTAAAGGAGAGAGGCTGAAAACATTTTCCCTGAGAAGAGGAACAAGACAAGGATGCCGTTTATCACCACTCCTATTTAACATTATGCTGGAAGTCCTAGCTAGAGCAATAAGGCAAGAAAAAGAAACAAAGGGCATGCAAATTGCTAAGGCAAAAGTAAAATTGTCCCTATTTGCAGATAATATGATACTGTACATAGAGAACTCAATGGACTCCACAAGAAAACTACTGGAACTAATAGAAAGATTCAGCAGACTACCAGGATACGAGATAGACATACAAAAAATCAGTTGGATTCCTACATACCAATAAAGGGAAGACATACCATTTATAATAGCCCCTAAAATACTTAGGAATAAATCTAACCAGGGATGTAAAAGACCTATACAAAGAAAACTACAAAACACTACTGCAAGAAACCAAATGAGACCTACATAAATGGAAAAACATATCAATGCCATGGATAGGTACTCTCAACATTGTGAAAATGTCAATTCTACCAAGAGCAAACTAAAAGTACAATGCAATCCCAATCTAAATATCAACAGCATTCTTTAAAGAGATGGAAAAACTAATCAGTAACTTAATACGGAAAGGAAACAGGCCCTGGAAAAATAAAGCACTATTGAAGAAGAATAAAGTAGGAGGACTCGCACTACCTGACCTCAGAAACTCGTATACAGCTACCGTAGTCAAAACAGCCTGGCACTGGTACAATGACAGACACACTGACCAATGGAACAGAATCGAGAACCCAGATGTAAATCCATCCCCCTACGGTCACCTGATCTTCTACAAAGGCCCAAAGTCCATCAAATGGGGAAAAGACAGTCTTTTTAATAAATGATGTGGGCAAAACTGGACGTCCATCTGTAAAACAATGAAACAGGACCCATACCTCACACCATACACAAAAACTAATTCAAAATAGATCAAAGAACTAAATATAAAACCAAAAACTACAGAGATCATAGAAGAAAAAATACGGTCAATGCTAAAAGTCCTGATTCACAGCATAAATAGGATACAAACCATAACCAACAATACACAAACACCAGAATATAAGTCAGATAACTGGGATCTTCTAAAAATTAAACACTTATGCTCATCAAAAGATTTCACCAAAAGAGTACAAAGAGAGCCTACAGACTGGGAAAAAATTTTCGTGTATGATAAATCTGACAAAGGTCTAATCTGTAAAATCTACAGGAAAATTTAACACCTCTGCAACAAAAAGAGAAATAACCCAATTTAAAAAATGGGCAAAGGAAATGAATAGGCACTTCACCAAAGAAGACATTCAGGCAGCTAACAGACACATGAGGAAATGCTTGCGAACATTAGCCATTAGAGAAATGCAAATCAAAACTACAGTGAGAGACCATCTCACCCCAACATTACTGGCATGAATGAAAAAAAACAGAAAATAATAAATGTTGGTGAGGCTGCAAGGGGAAGGTTTGAACTCTTATGCACTTGCTGGTGGGAATGCAAAATGGTGCAACCACTTTGGAAAACGATATGGCATTTCCTTAAAAAGCTAGAAATAGAACCAGCAATCCCACTCCTAGAAACATATCCTAGAGAAATAAGAGCCATCATACAAACAGACAAATGTACACCCATGTTCATTGCAGCACTATTCACAATTCCAAAAAGATGGAAACAACCTAAGTGTCCATCAACAGATGAATGGATCAACAAACTATGCTACATAAACACAATGGAATACTACGCAACAATAAAGAACAATGATGAATTTGTGAAACATCTCACAACATGGATGAGTCTGGATGGCATTATGCTGAGTGAAATAAGTCAATCACAAAATGACAAATACTGTATGAGACCACTATTATAAAACCTCATGGAAAGGTTTACACACAGAAAAACAATCTTTGATGGTTACTAAGGAGGGAATGTTTGGGGAGGGAAAAACACTAACTAGACAATATATAGGTGGTAACTTTGGTAAAGGGTAAGACAGTACACAATACTGGGCAAGTCAGCACAACTTAACTAAGGCAATGTCATGGAAGCTTAACATCCAAACTCCCTGAAGGACCAAATTACCAGGCTGAGGGCTGGGGACCATGGTCTCAGGGAACATCTAGTTCAATTGGCATAACATAGTTTATAAAGAAAATGTTCTACATCTTACTTTGGTGAGTAGTGTGTGGGGTCTTAAAAGCTTGTGAACAGCCATTTAACATACTCCATTGGTCCCACCCCATCTGGAGCAAGGGAAAATAAATAAAACCAAAGACACAAGGGAAAGATTAGTCCAAAAGACTAATGGACCACAACTACCACAGCCTCCACTAGTCTGAGTCCAGCATAACTAGATGGTGCCCAGCTACCACCACTGACTGCTCTGACAGGGATCCCAATAGAGGGTTTGGACAAAGCTGGAGAAAAATTGTAGAACAAAATTCTACCTCATAAAAAAGAACAGATTTACCAGTCTGACAGAGACTGGAGAAACCCCGAGAGTGTGGCCCCCGGACACCCTTTTAACTCACTACTGAAGTGACTCCTGCAGTTCACCTTTCAGCCAAATATTAGACAGCTCCATAAAACAAAACGAGACTAAATGGGCACACCAATCCAGGGGTAAGGATGAGAAGGCAGGAGGGGACAGGAAAGCTGGTAATGGGGAGCCCAAGGGTGAGCAGGTGAGAGTGGTGACATGTCGTGAGGTTGGCAACCAATGTCACAAGACAACATGTGTATTAATTGTTTACAGAGAAACAATTCTGTAAACCTACATCTAAAGTACAATAAAAAAGATGATTAAATGTGAAAAATGAAAAGCTTTCCTTTGATCCAAGTCATCCTACTATATCATCTCTATCCATCCTCATTACCATTTTTCTATCATTCTCCTTGTCATCAACTCTTTTGATCAACTGATGACTTTGGCACCTAACTCCTCTGCACTCTAAATCTGGTCATGTCAATGTCCACTGCCTATTTAACAATAATTACACTCACAATTACAATAATAACAATATTGACAATAGTATAATAGTAATAACACAACTCTTTTATGAGAGGCTTTTTGCTAGGCATTCTTTTTCCAATGGTCATAGTAACTCTTTAATTCTACATATTGGGAAACTAAGTGCCACAGAAGTTAAATAGTTTTCTCAAGGCCGTGCAGCTTAAGAGATAGTGGTCAATATCTGTGACCTTTTTCTCTATACCTTGTGGCATTTATCTTCACAGCTTGTTTACCTACTCAGTTTCAGTGACCTTCTCCCCGACTCTATCACCTACTCTGAAAGCCTTATCTTCTACAAGGCTCAACCTCTGAAACCTTGATATTTAATAGGCTAATTTCTTACCATACCTCCTTCCTTTATGTCTCTATCTCTCTCTTATTTTCTCTGAGATTTGTTCTCCAATTTCACTGAAACATCTGGTTCCTGAACCAGTCATTTTTATCTCAATCTATCCCGTCTTTTTTGGATTCACTTTTTTGCCTGTTTAACATAGACAATATCAGTGATCACTTCAACCATTCTCTCAGTCCACTTACAAACCCACTTAAAAATTCCAAACCCTCCAACATTGTAAACATTTTTCTCAAAACCTCTACTTCAGAGAATAAACGTTGCTACAGAAAAATCACACATACATAATATCTGTGCCACTGAAAAAAATTAAGTTCTTCAACCTGAGCTAGAATTGAGTCAGCTTTCTCACTCCTATTTTCATTGTAATTCAATCCAAACTTCATTATTCTTAAACTGCCTGTTGCATGACCTTCACTGTCCCTCAGGAAATGTCTATATTTCCCGTTTCATACAGGAAAAGAAGATCACTTAAGCAGAATTTCATTATTTTTCCCAACCCACATCCTCAATCAGATTTAACAGGTAATATTCTTAACTCCATTTTCAAAGGAGATTTCCCTCCTGTCCATTGCCTATCTTTTCTCCTGTAGTCTCCTTCAAGAACTGTTCTCTTCATGTCATTGAAGTTTTTCTTTCCCCTCACTCCATCCTTGCAGTCTACTGAAGTCCTCAAGTCTCTCTCAGTTTAACAAAGAAAACTACTTTTTAGTTATTATCCCCTTTACTATTACTATGTACTTTCCTTCTCAGCAAAGAACTTGAAAGTGTTTTCTATACATACTGTATACACTCACATTTAACTCACTAAAACCAGATATAATCCATTAAAATGACTCTCTCCAGTAGTCAACCCATGAGATGCTTTGCTCATCTCATCTTGCACGACCTCTGTGGCATTTGACTTTTTTTTTACCATTCCTTTTTTTGCAATTCTCTTTCTTTGCTGGCATATATAATTTCATTTATTTATTCATTCAACAAATATTTATAAAGTGGTTATTATATGCTACCTCCACGTGATGACAAAAGTCACATTTATTCTTGTCTCCATAGCTGGAGTACTCTCAATTCTAATCCTGCCTATCATGTAGGTTTTGCCTCCCCCATTAAATCTTCTGACTACTCCAGTACCAAGTAATCTCTCCAGCCTCTGAAATTCAGTAAGAGTTACGGTAAGAGCTGCATAATTTACCATTTAATTATAACTACCTTAAATACTTCAGTATAGGTTTTTGGGTATTAAGCCAAAAGGAACTTACAATTAGATTGAAAGTTCCTTCAGGGCAGTGACTGTGTTGTCTTTTCTCTACTGCCTTTCTTAGTGATTAGTAAGTATTCAGTAAAATCTACTAATTTCTCTTACTCTCCATTACAGGGGTCTCAATTAGAAACTCAAAAACTTTCACTAATTGAAGTTTTCCCTTTCTAAACTTCTGCCTTGAGTGAATGAACATGGCTACAGAAAAATCACACATCCATGATATTTGTTCCATTCTAAAGTTCAAGGTTTTCAGCCTGAGCTAGAACTGAGTCAACTTGTTCATTCTCCTAATTTTTCTTTTATATTCTTATTATAATTTTGAATATCTGGATGAAATTGATAATTTTCCAGGAAAATACAATTTAACAAAATTAATTCAAGAAGAAAGAGAACATAAACTGATCAATTTCATTAAATAAAAAATTTCCCCTTATTGCTCCAAAAAGCAAAACATACAACTATTTTCAAATTTTTAACAACTGGGGAGTAAAATGTTTTACAATTCTAAATATTTCTATAATTCCAAAATATTTATATTAAGGGAGCATAAAATTGACTTCAACATTTAACAGTTTTCAGCAACAACAAAAAACTACAGTCCAATTATACTCATGAATATTGATGTAAAATTCCTTAGTAAAATATTAGCAAACAAAATCCAACATGACATTAAAAGAATTATGATACAGTGGGGTTTACTCCAGGAATACAAAGATGGACCAGTATTAATCATGGTAATAGCTCTAAGAAGAAAAAATATAGGATAATTTCCATAGATGTTAATAAGGCATGTGACAAAAATTCAACAATTATTTGGATTTTTTTTTTAAAAACAACTCAATAATTAGAAATAGATGAGTATTTTCTTAACTTGAAAACTGTATGTTTTTCATCCAAATCCAGCATCATGCTTAATGGGAAAATACTGGAAGCAGTATCACTAAAATCAAAATAAGTTAAGATGTCAACGTCAGCACCATTAATTAATATTGCTATTGTGCTATTTTTTGCATATATAATCATAAATTTATGTTTTGACTATAAATGAAAGCTTTTCGCATGAGAAATTTCCCTTCCTTGTCTAGTTTAATACTTTTGAGTCTCAATTACATTTGTTTCATTTTAAGATAACAACTCTTTTCTTCTAATTTGCATTTGTCTGGTTAATTTGCTTTTATTTTCAAACTTTCTCATTTACTTTATTTAGGTGTAAACAGCATAAGTGTAGTTTTAATATGTAATCCAATATGTAAATCTTTTTTTCTAATAGACAAGTGAAACCCATTTACTTTTATAAATATAACAAATGAGTTCAGTTTGTGTTCTGTCATTATTTCATGTTAGATTTTCCATTTTTTTACAATTTTTCACTATGAGGTTTCTTTTCCTTTCATACTTAGCAAAGCTTGTAATTTTTATCTAGTGATTTCCTTTATGTTTATAACTTTCCAAAACAGTCTAGCTCTCTATTTCTTTAGACAATGTTTATTCATTCCCACCTTTGATCAATGATAAAATTTGTGTTTCTTCTTTCTCTCCCTTCTCTCCACTCCTCTCTCTTTCCATCATACTCAATGTTAGTCAATAAAATTATTTTGCTTAGCATTCATTTTTTGTACCAGTCAGAAACCAAGCCCATTACAAGTATTATGGGTTCAGTATTTGGGTTCAGTTATAAATGAAAGTCATTGTAAGTATTATGGTAGTGATAACTTAAAGAATTAGAATTTACACAAAAGTGGGAGGAGCGGGGGAAATGAAGGTCTGGAAATGCGGAGTCAAAGAACCAGAGAATCAGTCACTAACCACAACCAACTAAGGTACTAGCATAGGTGAAAAAGTCTAAAGTTGAGAGAAAATCCCAGCAGCCATGCAAATGTCTTCCACCTCCCACCTACTTCGCTTCCACTTCCCAGACCTTTAAGCAGTTCCTGTCTTTGGCCCACTCTAACCATATCTTAGAGTAAAGGAGAATCTAGGAAACAGTTTCTAGATTTAGACAGTAGCAGTAATACCAGTTTGGCAACAGATAATCCAGCACACTTTTACGTGATTCAATATACTTATATATCTATTACTGAATTTTGTAAATTTGAAATGATACTATTTGGCTCCTAGATGTTGCAGATAATGACAATCAATAATCTTGCTCTACTTTGCATCTTTCTTGTCTCATCTTGTGAGTTGTTATTATTTTTACAGTGTTGGGGCATATAAAATTTATAACTGGTTTGTCACTCTAATCTCCACATTTCCTTTAGTCTTTTTTTTAAATTAAAATATTTTATTGTGTTTTCAGTGAAAGTTTACACAGCAAATTAGGTTCTCATTTAACAATTTCTACACAATTTGTTCAGTGACATTGGTTACATTTTTCACAGTGTGTCAACTTTCTCATTATTTCCATTTTGGTTGTTCCGTTTCCAGTAATCTAGTTTTCCTGCCCCCGTGCCTTCTCATCTTTGCTTTTGAGTAAATGTTAACCATTTGGTCTCATGTAGATGATTTTATAAAGGAGCACAGTACTCATGGATGAAATTGTTTATTTCATGAGTCAGTCTGTTATTTAGCTAAAAGATGACCTCATGGAATAGTTTTGGTTTAAGGTTTGAAGAGTATCTCAAGGCGATAGTCTCAGAGAGTTCTTCAGTCTCAACCAGTCCAAAAAGTCTGGACTTTTTAAGAATTTGAGTTCTGTTCCATATTTTGCTCCCATTCTACCTATTGTGTTCCTGATCAGTATAGTCAGTAGGGGTAGCCAGGTACCATCTAGCTCTTCTGGTCTCAGGGTAGATGAGGTCATGGTTCGTGTAGACTATTTCCTTTAGTCTTGGTTCTAAATAAAATATAGTCAAAGTTCACGACTTTGCCATTGCTTCCCAGTTACCTTTCATTTGATTACTGTTCATCTGCAAGAAGTTTCCTCAGCAAGGACTTTTAGTAATAATAATTCCTGAGTATTTGTATGTTCAAAACAATTTGTCTCTTGAATTTTCTCTGGAAGCACAACTTGGGTGTATGTAAGATCCTTGGCTTATGTATTTTGCCTTGCCTATCATGTAGGTATCGGTCTGCTGATACCACTGTCTTCTGTGTCTGAACACTGTTAAAGAAAAATCAGTGATCTGCTTTTTTTTTTTCCCCCTCTTCTAAGTGACTTGATATTTTGGCCTACCTTTGCAAAGGACTCTTTATCTTTGACAACCAATAAACTTTATCAAAATCTATCTCAGTATTGATCATTCTGGTTAAATTGCCCTGGCATATGCATGTCTTTTTAAAAATATAGATCCAGGCCTTCTTTTATTTCAGGAAATTTTTCTTAAATTATATGTTTCTATATTCTATTCCATCATTTTGACTTTCTTCTTGAGGAACTCTAATTATGTGTATTTGATCTCCTTTCCTTTCTTTTATACTCTTTTTTAGCTCCTCTGTAGTTCTATTTCACTTTGGTCATTTTCAGCTCATTCTATATTCTAAGTCCCTTCCTGTGTTATCTTCAATGTTTATGTTCCCTTGTGTTCCTTCCAGTTTTGTCTTTATTTTTGTGATTTTTTCCCTCTTTCTGCTTATTTCCTGAGTTCTGTCAACTTACATTTAATTGTCTCCTCTTTTCCCATCATATCTTCCTTAATATCTTGTTTTTACTTGAGGATCTTCCTTCATAGAGGGGATTGTTTCTTTCTTTTTTTAATTTTAGTTCATGCTAAAATATTTCACCAGAATATTCATCTACTCCTTGGCAGTCATTTTGTGAGGTGTTCTTTGGCTAGGAAAGTTTTTCCCACTTTATTTCTTTTAGTATCTCTGTGTCAGTGCTGGGACAGCTCCTGTTTTACTTTTTCACTGTGGAATAAGCTAGATTTTTTTTGGTTCATCTATTGCAGATGTTTCCTTCAGGGAGTGTATTTTTCCTAGTATTCTCTGAGACTTACCACCTTTGAGCCATTATATTATTCTGTACATTTCTTCCATGCACTTTGTTCTATTTGTCTTTTCAGTGTCTACTTTGTCCTCCCCAGATCGCATAGCCCATTTTTATGTTGGCATTTCCTTAGATCTGCTGCTCCTGAGCCACTTTGCTATTCCTCTGGCCCTGTGTGGCTTCTGCTGCCTTTCAATCCATTCAGTTTCTTTGCTTTAGGTATACTTCTCTCTCTCTTTCTTTCTTTCTGTCTCCTATGTATGTATTAATCTATGGCTTATATCTATTCTCTAGTTTCAATATAAAAGGAAGTTGTAGTTTTTTATTTTTTATTTGCCTTGTTTTTTAAAATTTTTTTTCATTTTGTTGAAAATATACACAGTAGAACATACACCAATTCAACACTTAGTTTCTACATATACTGTTTAGTGACATTGATTACATTCTTCAAGTTGTGCAACCATTCTCACCCCCCTTTTCTGAGTTGTTTCTCCCTCATTAACATAAACTCACTGCCCCCTAAGGTTCTTATCTAATCTTTTGAGTTGCTATTGTCAATTTGATCCCATATAGATAGATCTTAAAAGAGCATGATACTCAAGGAAGACATTTTTTACTAGTTAAGCTAAATATTGTTTGGTTTTAAGAAGACTTCAGGGGATGTTTTTAGTTTAAGGTTTAAAGATTATTTCAGGGCAATAGTTTCAGAGGTTCATCCAACCTTCATGACTCCAGGAAGTCTGGAGTCCATGAGAATTTTAAATTCTGTTCTACATTTTCCCCCTTTTGATCAGTATTCTTATATGGAGTCCTTGATAAGAAATATTCAGCAATGGTAGCTAGTCAGGTGCCATCCAGTTCTTCTGGTCTCATGGCAAAGGAGGAAGTTGTTTATGGAGGCAGTTAGCCACACATTCCATCTCCTCCTATTCCTGACTCTCCTTCTTCATCTGTCGTTCCAGGTGAAGAGACCAATTGTTGTGCCTTGGATGGCCACTTTAAAGCTTTCAAGATCTCAGGCACTATGCAACAAACTAGGAGGTAGAACAAAAGCAGTGTTCATTATTAGGCTAATTAACTGTGATGTCCCATGAAACCATGACCCTAAATCTTGAACCAAGAAACCAAATCCCAGGAAATCTTTGGTTGTACATAAGCAGCCTAAGCAGCTACTCTTTTTTTTTTTTTTTGGTCTTTGTTGTATGTATATCTATCACACAACTTTTGCCAATTCAAATTTTTACAGGTGTACAGCTTATTGATAGCAATTAAAATAATCATCTGTGCAAGTTCACCCGTAATCAATGTGATAGTTCCATTACTGTTAACCCTCCCTCCCTGCTTTCCCATCCCTGGTAACCACGAATAAACTTTGTTCTTTATACATTTGCCTTTTTTTGTCTTTTTCTATAGAAAAGGAAAATGTCTTGTTGTTTTTATAAGAGATATTGTAGGAAAACTGCTCCAGCTTCCATTTACTAGAAGTAAAGGATCCCAATTTTACCTGTGAAATGGAATGGCTTAACAAGAATATGTCTTTATGTTCAGTGGGGCCCTGGTGGTGCAGTGGTGAAGAGCTCAGGCTGCTAACCAAAAGGTCGGTAGTTCAAATCCACCAACAGCTCCTCGGAAACCCTGTGGGGCAGCTCTACTCTGTCCAATAGGGTTGCTATGAGTCAGAATTGACTTGACGGCAGTGGGTTCGGTTTGGTTTCTGTTCAGCAGCCTGTGACAAAATGTCCCCGTGTATGTGTGTGTGTGTGTGTGTGTGTGTGTGTGTGTTCATCTTCAGAATCAATTCCTTCCCAATTTATTTTTGATATATATTTTGGAAATCATCTTCTGTTTCATTGATTGGGTTCTTACTCAGAGACATTGACTATACTTTACGGAATGATCTCTTCTATTACATCTTTATCTTTTTCAGCTGCATGCACTGCATTTATCTTAACCCTTACCTTCAAATCACTATTTTAATTTTCAGTGTTATTGATCCTTTACCTTGCTATCCTTAATTCATTTATTCAGTCCATAATAATGTTGTTCGTATTCTCAATTTTTTCCTGATGTGTGTAGTAGATGCTGTGGTGCACCAGCCAGATTGCCTCTTCAGAACAAGGTGCTCGTTGGCCAGAGTGTTGGCTGCTGATGGCTCATAGCTGAATTTCTCTCAGAGTATTGCCCAAAGCCAAAGAGAGTTTCCCCAACCAAAGTTACATGCCCATAACTTTGGGCAGTCAAATGACTGGCCCATGTGAGTCATACAAATGCTTGACTTCCTTGTCATAATTCAGTACAAATTCAAATGGACATTCCAGCTCTGAACTCACCATAAGATTGACTGAGCCTTTTTTACAACTGCATTGCAGTTTAACTCTTCTATCTATCCAATATTACTTCCCCCATTCCCTTATATGTATTACTCCTGAGGGTACTTGTAGTAGATTAAAAATGGTCATAAATTCTTTGACACTCCTCCCATCAAGAGGTAAGGTCTATATTTCTTCTTTAACCTAGGCTGTCCTTTGATCATTTTAACCAATGGACTACAGTCAAAGGGACACTATGCCAGTTTTTACCTAGTCTTTAAGAGGACTGAAAATTTTTAGAGGTCCTGAAATTATATATAGAGACAGCCCAACTAACTTCATCTTCTAGCTATCACTGCCAAGACATCAGGTGTGTGAGTGACTTGCAGACCAGTCCAGTGGCCAAGTTAAAACACCCCTGAGTGACCACAGTCTATTCCAGTGGAGCAGAAGAATCACTCAGCCAAGCCCTGCCCAGATTCATGACCCATATAATTGTGAGATATAACAAAAATGTTTATTTTTAAACCACTATATATTTTTGTGTTATACAGCAATAGATGACTCAAACATTTCTCCAAAATAAATATTGTACACTCAAATCTCCATCTCAGAGCCTGATGCTAAGAAATAATCTTAAAATAATTGGATACCAGGAGTGATCCCAAGAAGCAGATTCTAAAACGGGTTTGTAGCTGTATTACCCATTGGCAGATTAACAAGGAGGACATTGGTGGTAAGTAGACTACTGATGGCTCCATTATGCTGCATAAGTGCCATTGTTAAAGCTTTTACCAGTGGTAACTGAGATGTAATACCAGAGGAAGGTAGTGCACTGGCGGGTTCACTAACTTAGGTGTTCGAGATGTGTAGGGGAATATAAAATTTGAACAGATAAATTCCCTACTTGATACAGCCATAACATTGGTTCTTTGGTCTGTGGAGTAAGAGTTACTGTACAAAGAAAGGAAAAATATAAAACAAACAAACAAAAAAACTGAAACTACTTCTTTCTGCATGCTAAGATATTAATTAAAAAAAAAAATCTCATCCTGGGAGAAAAGGCAGAGGTTATTGCCACCCTTAAATACCTTAAATACGCATGAGTAGCGGTCTCCTCATAATCCTATTTAATTCATTAGTATTTCCCCCATGTAAATCAGATGCATCCTGGAGAATGACAGTAATCTATTATAAACTCACCCAAGCAATAGTCTTAATTGCATCTGAGGTGATAAATACGGTATTTCTGGTAGAGCCAATTAACACTTCCTCAGGTACATGCGACCACCATCCATTAGTTGGTCATACTGTAGTGGCTTGCACATCGCTATGATGCCAGACCCTATGCCACTGGTATTTCAAATACTAGCGGGGTCATCCATAGTGGACAGGTTTCAGTGGAGCTTTCAGACTAAGACAGACTAGGAAGAAAGGCCCAGCAATCTACTTCTGAAAATTATCCAGTGAAAACCTTACAGATCACAACAGAATATTGTCAGATATAGTGCTAGTAAAATGAGCTCGCTAGGTTAGCAGGCACTCAAAATACACAGTGGTTGCAGCAGTAGACTTGAGCATATCAACGATCATGAAGATGGTGCAGAACCAGGCAACGTTTTGCTCTGCTGTATGTAGGGTTGCCATGAGTTGGAGCTGACTCAACACATCTAACAACAGGTATATGCTATGCAACAATTTGACCTGGTGAATGTGTTCTTCTTCATTCCTAATAAGAAGTATCAGAATCAGCTTTAATTAAGAAAAATAATAAGGATACAGAAAACAGCTCTAGAAACATGGTACAGTTCCAAATACATACACACACATACAAAACATACATAATAAAGTGACATTGGCCTAAGAATTGGATAACACACAACATTTACCCACCAACTTACCTCTTCCGTTAGTATGGGTTGCTCCCTGGGGTTAAACCTCACATTTCCAGTGTTGTGGATAAACATTTCCAGTTTTGTGGATATGTGATTTTCTAGAAGATTCACATAGGCATCATGTCATAGAGTCAGAAAAGTCCTAGAGCAGAAAGCAAGAGACACAAGGTGAAGCTGAAAGATTCCACCTGTGAGAAACAAGCTGTCACTGCAATTGCTACAGTAAAGAGACCGAGAGAACGTGAGATGACACCTAAGGGATGTCCAGTACAGCAAACATCCAGGGGAGCAAGGCAGTGTGAGTGAGCATCAGCAGAAAGATAAAGCAGAAGACTACACTAACACAGACATCAGATATTGGAATAAAGACACTTTTTTTTTTTTTTTTTAAATAAGGGGAGAATTTCTCTTAATAGAGAGATCAATGCAGCATCAAATCGGACTTTCTTTTTGAGGATTTTGCTGAACTCTACAGGAGTCCCTGGATGGTGCAAATGATTAAGCACTCAACTAATAGTAAAAAATTTGGCTGTTCAAACTCACCCAGAGGTGCCTTGGAAGACAGGCCTGGCAATCTGCTTCCAAAAGTCACAGCCTTGAAAACCCTATGGAGTAGTTCTACTCTGCACACATGAGGTATATTGGTTGGCAACAAAGCATTACTTTGAATCACTAAGGAGCATGTGAGATAAGGCATATCCATGAAAAGGAACCTAACAGGAAACTCCCCATAATACAAAGCTGAAAGTGACTACAACTTTAGAAAAAAATGAACTAGAAATGAACCTTTCTATCCAACTCTCTAGGAGACTGCCAAGGAAACTGATTGTCTTGAAACTTGACATTGGATGGGTAGAGCAAAAAATATATAAACTTCACATAAGATTTTGTAACAAGAAGCAGGATCTCATCCTGAAATCACTCTATTTGGTTGAATAAAAAAATTCAGTTTTAAAAAACTCAGGATTGCTAGTGTTCCCAGACACAAACGGAAATAAATTCAAAATATCTTCGTAGAAATTTACCTTCAACCAGGCCTCCAAGGATTCCCACAGATAAAGATCTAAGAAACATGAGCTTTCAAAACTTATGGATCACGAAAGAAAATAAATCAGTATGAATGAGAGCCAGCAAGAGTATAAAGTACAATCAGGCTTGCAAACACTTTAGATCCTGGAATTTTCAAACACAGAATATAAAATATCCTCAATGTTTAATATGTTTAGGGAAACAAAAGCCAGTATTAAAATATAAAAAACAAATGATATGATAAAAAATTAGAGTCAAATTGATCTTCTAAAAACGAAATGAAAATAAAATGGACAGATTTAATAACAGAGAAAGTCTAATCTATTGACGTAAAAATCTTAATGTACAGTGTTAAGAGCAGACTGAACACAGCTAAAGAAAGAATTAGTTAACTGTGAGTAATGAAGCACAGGAAAAAATTAAAATGCACTTAGGGGTCATGGAGAATACAGTGAGAAACTGTAATATCTATCTAATCAGAGTTTGAGAAAGGAAGAAGGGTGAGGCTGAGGAAATAGTGAAAAGACAACGAATGCTCTGTAATTCATGAAAGACATTGATTTATAAACTTGGAAAGCCAAATAAATACAGGACAAACTGAAAATAAATCTAAACCTATAAATATTATAGTAAAACTGCAGAACATCATAAACAAAGAGATCTTAAAAAGCGAGAAAAAATAGATTATCTTCAAATGAATCATAATTAGACTGATAGCTGATTTCTCAGCAGCAAAAAATGGAAAAGAGTAAAATTTACTCTGCATGCTGACGGGAAAAAAAAAACTATCAACTTAAATTGTATTTGCAGCATAAATTTGTTCTCAGGAATAAATTTAAAATTAAGACATCTACAAAAACTGTAGAGCAAAGAAATTACTATGTCTGTAATAAAGAGTCTGACTCCCTTTTTTTAATGTTTCCGAACAACTTTTAAGCATCACTTTTCCTCTTCTCATTTTGTCGCATATCTGGGCAAACTTATAAGAAAAGCCTGGGTGCTCCCTCCTTTGGTACTGGCGAGAGATTCAAACCATGCAAGCCCTTCCCAGGTGAGGAAACCCTCCCCTTGGAATCACCACCTACCCACTCTAAAATACCTCAAGCCAGTCTCCTTTTTGCTCCCTTAAGCCATTTTCAGACCATCTTTGGATGTCTGCCCTGCTTTCCCTCAGAAAGACTCATTATATCAGTAATAAAACTTTTCATACCTCTTGGAGTGTGTGTGACAAAATAAAATCATAGAAATAAATTAAAAAATATTAGTGGTTATACCAGTTGCCAACCAGGCGATTCCGTCTCAAGGCAATCACATGTGTTGCAGAGTAGAACTATGCTCCATAGGGTTTTCAAGGCTGTGACCTTTTGGAAGCAGACCTTTCTTCAGAATTGCCTCCAGGTGAGTTTGAACACCTAATGTTTCGGACAGCAGCCAAACACTTAACCATGTGCACCATCCCGGGTTATAGCAAACATGAAATGGACGAAGTTCAGCTCAGAGCTGTTACGGAATTTTGTATATAGCTCTGTTTTCACTCATCTCATAGTACTACTTTTATTCATAAAAATGTGCTTCTGTCTCTACCCCTGGAATATGAACTCCCTGAAGGCAGGAAACAGGTAGTCTTGCTTTTTATATCTCAGATTTTAACACAGTACATAACACAAATTAGATGTTCAATAAATGCTTATTCAGTCAATTCCCAGTTGCTTGTCACTCTTTTCTGAACCGTTGCCATGTGTGCCTTTTTGAAATGTATGGATTTTTAATTAGGAATGATATTAGTTAGCACTGATAGAATAATTATAATGTGCTAGGTTACATGTTAAATGAAACATTCCATTTAAACCCTTACAGCAATCTTTTTTTTAATTGTGCTGTAGGTGAAAGTTTACAGCTCAAGTTAGTTTCTCGTACAAAAATTTATACACACATTGTTATGTGATCCTAGTTGCTAAACCTATAATGTGACCACACATTTCTCCTTTCCACCTCGGATTTCCCATGTCCATTCAACCGGCTCCTATCCCTTTCTGCTTTCTCATCCCGCCTCCAGACAGGAGCTGCCCATTTAGTCCTGTGTATCTATTTGAACTAAGAAGCACACTCTTCAAGACTATAATTTTATGTCTTATAATCCAGTTTATTCTTTGTCTGAAGAGTTGGCTTTAAGAATGGTTTTAATTCTGGGTAAACAAAGAGTCCAGAGGCTATGTCTTTTGGGGTCCCTCCAGTCTCAGTCAGACCATTAAGTAGGGTCTTTTTAGTAGAATTTGAGTTCTGCACTCCACTTTCCTCCTGCGCCGTCAGGTACTCTCTGTTGTGTTCCCTATCAGGGTGGTCATTGGTGGTAGCTGGGCACCATCTAGTTCTTCTGGTATCAGGCTGATGGAGTCTCTGGTTTATTTGTTCCCTTTTGTCTCAGGCTAATGTTTTCCTTGTGTCTTTGGTGTTCTTCATTCTCCTTTGCTCCAGGTGGGTTGGGACCAATTGGTGCATCTTAGATGGCCGCTTGCTAGCTTTTAAGACCTCAGAAGCCACTCACCAAAGTGGGATGTGGAACATTTTCTTAATAAACTTGTTATGCCTATTGACCTGATGTCCCTTGAAACCATGGTCCCAGCCCCCTGCACCTGCTATACTCTTCCTTGAAGTGTTTGGTTGTATTCAGGAAACTTCTTAGCTTTTGGTTTAGTCCACTGGTGCTGACTTCCCCTTTACCTAAGATAATTCTTGTCTACTATCTAGTTACTGAATTCCCCTCTCCTCCCTCCTCACCCTTGTAACCATCAAAGAATGTTTTCTTTTGTGTTTAAACCTTTTCTTGAATTCTCATAATAGTGGTCTCATACAATATTTGTCCTTTTGCAACTGACTGATTTCACTCAGCATAATGCCTTCCAGATTCATCCACGTTATGAGATGTTTCATGGATTCATCATTGTTCTTTATCATTGCGTAGTATTCCATTGTGTGAATATACCATAATTTGTTTATCCATTCGTCTGTTGATGGGCACCTAGGTCATTTCCACCTTTTTGCTACTGTGAACAGTGCTGCAGTGAACATGGATATGCATGCATCTATTCGTGTGATGGCTCTTATTTCTCTAGGATATATTCCAAGAGGTGGGATTGCTGGATCATATGGTACTTCTATTTCTAGCTTTTTAAGGAAGTGCCCAATTGATTTCTAAAGTGATTGTACCATTTTACATTCCCACCAACAGTGTCTAAGTGTTCCATTCTCTCACAACCTCTCCAACATTTATTGTGTTTTTTTGATTAATGCTAGCCTTGTTGGGGTGAGATGGTATCTCATTGTGGTTTTGATTTGCATTTCTCTAATGGCTAACAATCGTGAGCATTTCCTCATGTATCTGGTAGCTGCCTGAATGTCTTCTTTGGTGAAATAAGTACCTGTTCATATCGTTTCGTCATTTTTTAATTGGGTTATTTGTCTTTTCGTGGTAGAAGTTTTGTAGCAACTTGTAGATTTTAGAGATTAGACCTTGATCAGATATGTTGTAGCCAAAAATTTTTTCCCAGTCTGTAGGTTGTCTTTTGACTCTTTCAGTGAAGTCTTTTGATGAGCGTAAGTGTTTGATTTTTAGGAGCTCCCAGTTGTCTAGTTTCTCTTCTGGTGTTTGTGCATTGTTAGTTATGTTTTGCATTCTGTTTATGCCATGTATCAGGGCTCCTAGCGTTGTCCCTGTTTTTTCTTCCATGATCTTTATCGTTTTAGATTTTATATTTAAGTCTTTGATCCATTTTCAGTTAGTTTTTATGCATGGTGTGAGGTATGGTCTTGTTTCAGTTTTTTGCAGATGGATATCCAGTTATGCCAGCACAATTTGTTAAAGAGACTGTCTTTTCCCCAATTAACGGACTTTGGGCCTTTGTCAAATATTAGCTGCTCACAGGTGGATGGATTTACGTCTGGATTCTCAATTCTGTTCCACTGGTTTATGTATCTGTTGTTGTACCAGTACCAGGCTGTTTTGACTACTGTGGCAGTATAATAGGTTCTAAAAGCAGGTAGTGTGAGGCCTCCCACTTTGTTCTTCTTTTTCAATAATGCTTTACTTATCCGGGGCCTCTTCCCTTTCTATATGAAGTTGGTGATTTGTTTCTCCATCTCATTAAAAAATGTTGTTGGAATCTGGGTGGAGATTTCATTGTATCTATAGATCGCTTTGGGTAAAATTGACATTTTCATAAAGTTGAATCTTCCTATCCATGAGCAAGGTATGTTTTTCCAATTATGTAAGTCTCTTTTGGTTTCTTGCAGTAGTGTCTTGTATTTTTCTTTGTATAGGTCTTTTACATTTCTGGTTAGATTTATTCCTAAGTATTTTATCTTCTTGGGGGCTATTGTAAATGGTATTGATTTGCTGCTTTCCTCTTTGAAGTTCTCTTTGTTGGTGTAGAGGAATCCAACTGATTTGTATGTTTATCTTGTATTTGATACTTTACTGAAATCTTCTATTAGTACCAGTTGTTTTCTTGTGGATTCTTTGTAGTTTTCTGTGTATAAGATCATATCATCTGCAAATAGTAATACTTTTACTTCTTACCAATTTGCATGCCCTTTATTTCCTTTTTAGCCTAATTGCTTGGCTAGGACCTCCAGCACAATGTTGAATAAGAGTGGTGTTAAAGGGCATCCTTGTCTGGTTCCTGTTCTCAAGGGGAATGCTTTCAGACTCTCTCCATTTAGGATGATATTGGCTGTTGGCTTTGTATAAATGCCCTTAATTATGTCGAGGAATTTCCCTTCTATTCGTATTTTGCTGAGAGATTTTATCAAGAATGGGTGTTGGGCTTTGTCAAATGCCTTTTCTGCATCAATTGATAAGATCATGTGGTTTTTGTCTTTTTTATTTATGTGATGGATTACATTGATTGTTTTTTGATGCTGAACCGTCCCTACATACCTGGTATGAATCCCACTTGGTCATGGTGAATTTTTTTTTTGACATATTGTTGAATTCTATTGGCTAGAATTTTGTTGAGGATTTTTACAACTATGTTCATGAGGGATATTGGTCTGTAATTTTCTTTTTTTGTAGTGTCTTTACCTGCTTTTGGTATCAGGGATATGCTGGCTTCATAGAATGCGTTTGAGAGCATTCTATCCTTTTCTATGTTCTGAAACACCTTTAGCAGTAGTGGTGTAAACCTGTGGGAGTATTTAAATTACCTTTACAATTTCTTCTTTGGTACAGGTTTATTTAGTTGTTCTACCTTTGTTTGTGTTAGTTTAGGTAGGTAGCGTGTTTCTAGAAATTTGTTCATTTCCTCTAGGTTTTCAAATTTGTTGGAGTATAATTTTTCATAGTATCCTGTTATGATTCTTTTAATTTCAGTTGGGTCTATTGTGATATCACCCATCTCATTTCTTATTTGGGTTATTTGCTTCTTCTCCTCTTTTTCTTTTGTCAGTTTGGACAATGGTTTATCGATTTTATTGATCTTCATAAAGAACCAGCTTTTGGTCTTGTTAATTCTTTCAATTGTTTTTCTATTCTCGATTTCATTTAATTCTGCGCTAATTCTTATTATTTCCTTTCTCCTGGCAACTGAGGGCTCCTTTTGCTGCTCTCTTTCTACTTGTTCCAGTTGTCAGGCTAATGTTTTGATTTTGGCCCTTTCTTCTTTTTGGATGTGTGCATTTATTGCTATAAACTGACCTTTGAGCACTGCTTTTTCTGTGTTCCAAAGGTTCTGGTAAGACGTGTTTTCATTGTCATTTTATTCTGTGAATTTCTTTATTCCATCCTTAATTTCTTCTGTAACCCAGAAGTTTTTGCACAAAGTGTTGTTCCATTTCCATGTGTTTGTTTTCCTTTCTTTTCCTGTTATTGATTTCTACTTTTACAGCTTTATGGTCAGAAAAGATGCTTTGTAAAATTTTGATAGTTTGGATTCTGTTAAGGCTTGCTTTGTGACATAATATGTGGTCTATTCTGGAGAATGTTCCATGTTTGTTGGAAAAGAAAGTATACTTGGCTGCTGTTGGGTGCATTGTTTGGTATATGTCTATGAGATCAAGTTGGTTGATTGTGGCATTTAGATCTTCCGTGTCTTTGTTGAGCTTCTTTCTGGATGTTACGTCCTTCACCAAAAGTGGTGTGTTGAAGTCTCCTACTATTATTGTGGAGCTATTTCTCTTTTCAATGGTGTTAGAGTTTGTTTTATCTATTTTGGAGCCCTGTCGTTGGGTGGATAAATATTTATTATAGTTGTGTCCTCCTGGTGTATTGACCCCTTAATCATTATATACTGTCCTCCCTTATCTTTCTTTTGTGGTGGATTTTGCTTTAAAGTCTATTTTGTCACAGATTAATATTGCCACTCCTGATCTTTTTTGAGTATTTTTTGCTTGATATATTTTTTTTCCATCCTTTGAGTTTTAGTTTGTTTGTGTCTTTAAGTCTAAGGTGTGTCTCTCGTAGGCAGTATATAGACGGATTTTTTTTTTATCTATTCTGCCACTCTGTCTCTTTATTGGTGCATTTAGTCAATTTACATTCAGCTTAATTATTGACAGGTATGAGTTTAGTGCTGTCATTTTGATGTCTTTTTTTTAATGTTGTTCATGGTTTCTTTGTTCCACTTAATTTTCTATGCTGAGTCGTTTTTCTTTATGTCATATTTTCTTTTTGTCTTTTTCCTTGTTGTTGATTTCGTATTTGATAAGTCTTTATGTTTTTCTTGCTTTTTAATTTGATGTGTAGGATTGTTAGTTTCCTTTGTGGTTACCTTAATATTTACCCCTATTTTTCTAAGTTTAAACCAATCTCTTCTTTCTTTATATTGCCTTGACTTCCTCTACATATGAAAGATCTATGACTACAATCTTTAGTCTCTCTTTTTTATTTTAATGTTGTCATCTTTTACATATTGATGTCTCTGTTTCCCTATTTTCAGTGTTTTAGCTTTGATTTACTTTTGTGACTTCCCTGTCCTGTGTTCTAGTCTTGGGTTTTATCTGATGTTATTGATTTTCTCAATGGAGGATTCTCTTTAGAATTTCTTGTAATTTTGGTTTGCTTTTTGCAAATTCCCTAAATTTCTGTTTATCTGGAAATGCCCTAATTTTGCCATCATATTTGAGTGACAGTTTTGCTGGGTATATAAATCTTGGCTGGCAATATTTTTCCTTCAAGGCTTTATATATGTCATCCCATTGCCTTTTTGCCTGCATGGTTTCTGTTGAGTAGTCCAAGCTTAGTCTTATTGGCTCTCCTTTATAGGTGAATTTTCATTTATCCCTAGCTGCTCTTAAAATTCTCTGTTTATCTTTGGTTTTGGCAAGTTTGATTATAATATACCTTGGTGACTTTCTTTTGGGATCTAACTTCTGTGGCGTTCGATAAGCTTCTTGGATAGATATCTTCTCATCTTTCATGATATCAGGGAAGTTTTTTGCCAACAAATCTTCAGCAGTTCTCTCTGTATTATCTGATATCTGCCCCCTTCCCATTCTGGTACTCCAATCACTCATAGGTTATTCCTCTTGATAGAGTCCCACATAATTCTTAGGGTTTCTTCTTTTTTTAAAATTCTTTTATCTGACTTTTCCCTCAAATGAGTTGGTGTCAAGTGGTTTAGTTTCAATCTCTCTAATTCTGACTTCCATTGCCTCAATTCTGCTCTTATGACTTTCTATTGAGTTGTCTAATTCTGAAATATTACTGTTAATCTTTTGGATTTCTCTTTGCTGTCTCTCTATGGATTCTTGCAGCCTGTTAAATTCGTCATTATGCTCTTGAATTACCTTCTTAATTTCCTCTGTTGCTTTGTCTGTGTGTTCCTTAGCTTTTTCTGCATTTTACATGATCTCCTTCCTGATTTCTTGAAGAGTTCTGTATGTTAGTCTTTTGAATTCTACCTCCAGTAATTCCAAGAAGTTCTGTCCTCCTGAAGGTTTTTTGATTCTTTTTTTTTGGTGGCTTGCTGAAGGTATCATGGTCTGCCTCTTTATGTAATTTGAAATTAATGGCTGCCTCCAAGCCATCAATGAGTTATTATATTTATTTATTTCATTTTATGATTGCTTACTATGTCCTAGCTTCTTTTTTTGTTTTGTTTTGATATGCCCAAATAGGCTGGTAGTGTGAGCTAGTTTGATTTTTGGCACCTTTGAAGCTCTCACGTCCTGTATCCAGGTGGCTAGAGCTGCTACTAGGTATGTGAGCCCAAGAGTCCATTTACTTTTCTTCTGTGGATTCAGCTCAGGTGTCCAGGTCATCAGTCACTGAGTGTATGGTGCAGGCTCTCACTTACAGTTCTAGATGGGCAGGGGTGACTGGAGTAGGCAGAGGTATCTGGCTGCAGCAGAGGGTCATGCACTGATCAAGGCAGGGGGCTAACTGCTGCCCCTGAATGTCTGAGTGGAAGGCGTGTCCCTGTTCCCCAGAGTACATAGGTTTTTCAGCCAGACTATGGGCACCCAATGCTGTTGGCTATAAGGACTGGGAGTCACAACTTATTCTTGGACCCCTCATGGGTGTCTCCTTGGAGTGGGTGAAGCCACCAGTCCTCAGGCCCCTGATGTTGGTAGATGAGGACCTTGCTTAATGGGCAGGGTGTTATCATATGTCATGAATCTGGCACCCCCCCTTATAGCAGATACAGATGAAAATAGGCTTCAGGTATATACCCTACTGTACTGTGCTAATTAGGGCCTCTGCTGCTGAAATGGGCCCACACAGCACTACCTGGGGGTGAAAGGCATTGAAAGTCTGGACTTCTTATGTCTGTGCCTAGGCAAAGGGGCTGTTCCTGCTCTGGGATCCTGGCTTAGAGGAGCTGGTAGATTATTTTTTCGTGTTTGTTAATTTGTTCCCTCTCCCAAGCCGAGAGGATGGCTCAGGGCATGTGACAGGTACTACTTCCAGCCCAGGGGCGCAGCAATCTCTGAAGAGGGACCAGGACCTGGAGGAGAGGGGGGAGGGAGCAGGTAAGTGGGAGAGAAGTATTTCCCAACAGGAGGATTTTTTTTTGATCCGTGCAGTAGGTTAGACACTGCACTTATCTTTCGCCAATTGAGTGCCATTTCTCACTGGTTCTGGAGTTTTGATCCAATTCTCCGCCGCTCGGTCTCTCCCAATGTGGAAAACGCATCCCAAGCGCCATTGCTTGCCTCACTGCTCATGCCAGCTGATCCAGCCAGTGGGGTGCCAGTGTCTGCTGGGTCAGGTTTGATAACTCCTCGCTGCTTCTGAACCATCTCTCCCTCCCCAGGCTGCTCAGTCTGATTCCTCAACTTTGTCTTTGATGTTCAAGTCTCCTAGATTGTCATATACAATTGATTCACTTGTTTTTTGGGGTCTTAACTGCAAGAGGTTCCTCAGGAAGCGTCTGACTACTCCGTCATTTTGGCCCTGCCTCTCTACAGCAACTTTTTAAAGTGGGTATTATAATCATCTAATTTTGTAGATTCAGAATTATAGGGCAACGTGGTCATGTAATTTACCTATCACAACAAAGCCGAGTTTTCAACTTAAGCTGGTCTGACTCTAGCATTCCAATCTTAATCAATAGCTATATGCCTTAATTCCTAATAACATTCCACAGTAATCACAACTTGAACTCCAATTCATTTGGTAGGGCCTAATTCTCTATCCAAACCTTTGCAGATTTCACTCCAAAAAGGCTGGATCTTACTCTCCTTTATCCAAGCTATTGTAGTCTTGCTCTAATAAAGTAACAAAAAATTTTTGAATTTGTGACGTGGCCACCAATTTACCTTTGAGTGTAACCACTATCGGGTGATCACTATGCCCTCTGTGATCACATGGGGTCAGATCCTTTGAATAACAAGACCAGTCCAGATAAAGTAGAATGTTCCCACTTTGGTTCCTCTGGGACCAACCCTACAGAGAAATTAGTAATAGTTAGCTCCACACAAAAGAGCCCTGGTGATGCAGTGGTTAAGCGCTTGACAGCTAACCTAAAGGTCAGCAATCTTCTATAAAGATTACAGCCTTGGAAACCCTATGGGGCAGTTCTACTCTGTCCCATTGGGTCACTACGAGGCGGGCTCAGAAAACAGCTTTTTTTTTTCAGCCCCACCCAATACTGGTACCTTCCCTTGGCCCGTTGTTGATATCCTAGGATATCTTATGGTTTAAAACACCATTGAGTCAACTGCCATTGAGTCACTTCCAACTCATAGCAACCGTATAGGACAGAGTAGAATGCCCACATAGGATTTCCAAGGCTGTAAATCTTTACAGAAGCAGACTGCCACATATTTCTCCAGCGGAGCAGCCTACCTTTTGGCCTAAGGCTTTAACTACTGTGCCACCAGGGCTCCTTCCCTTATGGCTTATCCCATCTAACTAACAGTGTGAACGATATTATATTTTCTACTCTATGCTTAGCCTGGTTTAGTTCACGCCAATAATTCAGATATAGGAATGACAGTGACTCAAGAATTAAAATCGTGTGTCTGCTCTTATAATGAAATCTAATACAATGATAGAAAACACGGCTCCTTTTTTTTTTTTTTTCAAGTTTGACATACAGCATTTTTCAGGAATGAAATTAATGGGTAATTGCCTAACTGTAGGATCCCTGGCAGCTCAGTGGTTAAAGTGCTCAGCTGTTAACCACAAGATGGGAGGTTTGAACCCACCAGCCACTCTGCAAGAGAAAGATGTGGCAGTCTGTTTCTGTAAAGACTACAGCCTTGGAAACTCTATGGTGTAGTTCTAATCTGTCCTATAGGGTCACTAGGAATCGAAATTGACTCGACAGCAGTGCGTTTGGTTTTTTTGGTTTGCCTAACTATGCACTCCATAATGTTGAATACAAACAAATTCCTAAAACTGATTTTTATTGTTGATATTCTTCAAAATGACTTATGCCGCCTTTTAAGATTGCTACACATTAATCAGAACCTTAATATGAAAATATGAGTCATCTTTCCCTTCTTACATAATAAACTAGAAATGTGTTTATTTCTTCAATGATTTAAGTTGAAAATATCTTAAATTTTATCATATTTTCAACTAAACCTTAAAAGGACTATCTAGAAAAATTTGATTACATTTTTTAGAAAAAAATCTATAGTTCCATATAAAATGCTATTATCTTCTGGCAGTAAATGACTGAAATCTCCCATAAACAAAGGTGAAAACAATGTGAGTCTTATCACTAGTAAATGAAATTGAAACAGCAGTATTGGAAAATTTTGTAAGTGCATAAATCTTATATTCTAATTAAATTCCATAATACTAGATATGATTGCTTAACAATAAATATATCCTACTAACCCTGTACCTTAAACACTGAGCTATTGTCAGTTACAATTTTATTTCAACAGCTTGGAGCTCTGTACATATTTTCTGGGAATATTTTTTCAATTTTTATCATATATAAACTATTTTACTTCAATATTTAAAGTATGGTTTTAAAGAGTCAATAAATGTCCTTGATGTCAAAGCATTCCACTCTAAAAACAGGAATTTTCTATTGACTGGCAATAATAAATTCAACCAGCAGAGTGATAAACCTTTTTAAGGTTATATTTGGTTTTAAATTTGGCGAAATGTTTCCACATCCAGTTAGTAAATGCTTAATACCTTCATTTCTGGTGCAATTTTATTACTTTTGTGTGTGGCCTTTCTAGCCATGGTCTTGTAACTCCCACTCAGGTGATAGTGTGATAGGGTAATTGTGGCCAACCAAGGGGATTAGTCAGTTTTGCCTTAAAAGAGAGCCAATTCCAGAGAAGAGAGAAGGCACCCACCGAGCACAGCTGGGAAGAGGCTATCCTGATGAAAGAACTGAGCCTGAACTGTAACTGTTACTTCCCTAATAAACCCCATAACTGTGAGTATGGTCTATGAATTCTGTGTGGCCATTGCAATGAATTTTCGCACCCAGTAGAGTGCTGCGGGAGGGATGCTTGGTGTCAGGATCCGTAAAGATGGTGGAGATAGGAGGCTTGTCTGGACTCCACCTCATGGGAGTCAGCCTTGAGCTGTTGATCTTGGTTCTCCTTCCCCCTTGTGGGGTTGGAGGAGGTCAGACACTGCTCCCAAGCTGTTTTTTACATCACTGCAATGACCAATCTTATTATAATGTTATTTATAACTTATTACAGAAATTTTCATTTATTCACAATCTTGCAGGACTATATGTCCAATTTGAACCATGTCAATGACTCTAGAAGTAAATGAATGGCCCACTCATTCTATTAAATTGGTCCACTGAAGTACAAAATAAAATAGTATTTCTTTATCTTGAAATATACATGAGAATTTATAAAAGTATTACAGGTAATAAATGTTCCATTTGTCCACATCCTACTTTCAGTAAATGACAGTAATAAAATGTGCATGACAGGAGGTGAATTCTTAGTTTCTTATTGCTGCTGAAACATAAATATCAAAAATGGGTTGCTTTAAAGAACAGAAATGTATTTTCTCACAGTTTAGGAGGCTAGAAGTCTGAATTCAGGGCACCAGATATAGGCAAAAGGTCTTTCACTATGTCTTAGTCATCTAGTGCTGCTGTAACAGAAATTCCACAAGTGGATGGCTTTAACAAAGAGAAGTTTATTCTCTCACAGTCCAGTAGGCTACAAGTCCAAATTCAGGGCTTCTGCTCCAGGGAAACGCTTTCTCCATTGGCTCTGGAGAAAGGCCCATGTCATCAGTCTTCCCTTGGTCTGGAAGATTCTCTGCACAGGAACCTCAGGTCCAAAGGACACGTTCTGCTCCCGGCACTACTTTCTTGGTGGTATGAGGTTCCCATGTGTCTCTGCTCACTTCTCTCTTTTATATCTCAAAAGAGATTGGCTTAAGACACTATCCAATCTTGTATACCTCATCAGTATAACTGCCGCTAATCCATCTTATTACATCATAGTGATTGAATTTACAACACATAAGGAAATCACATCAGATTACAAAATGGTACACAATCATACAATACTGGAATCATGATCCAGTCAAGTTGACAGATATTTTGGGGGGACACAATTTGATCCATGACACACTGTCAGTTCTGGGGGAAAATTCTTGCCTTTCAGCTTCTGTAGTCCCGGCATTCCTTGGTTCCTTGCAGATTTTCACATGACATCTACCTTCCCCAGTTTGTGCTTGCTTCTGTGTTTAATCTGTACTTTTTATAACTTGGAAATGATTAGGTTTAAGACATACCCTACACTGATGTGGTCTCATTAACAAAACGAAAACCCTATTCCCAAACAGGATTACATCCACATATATAATTAGGATTATAGGTTAGGATTCCAAAACATATTTTGGGAGGATACAATTCAATCCTTAACAGTCTCCTAAATCTATCCTATAATTATTGAATTATTAATTCTTAGTATTTCATATTAATTGTGTGCCAATGATTTAGGTGTGACTCCATAAAAGTTTAGAATTAGATAAAGCATTTTCCTGTTGTTGCTATTTAGTGAGCTCTGACTCATGTATAACAGAACCAAATGTTTCCTGGTCCTGCACCATCTTCATGATCATTAGTATGTTTGAGTCCATTGTTGCGGCTGCTGTGTCAATCCATCTCATTGAGGATATCCCTCATTTTCCTTGGCCTTCTACTTTACCAAACTTGATGTCCTTTTCTACCAATTGGTCTTTCCTGATGATGTGTCCAAAGTGAGTCAAAGTCTCGCCCTCCTTGCTTCTGAGTAACATTGTGGTTGTATTTCTAAGACTGATTTATTTTGTTCTTTTGGCAATCCACGGAATATTCAATATTCTTCCCCAACGCCACAGTTTGAACTTATCAATTCTTCTTCTGTCATCCTTTTTCATTATCCAACTTTTGCATGCATATGAGGCAACTGAAAAGACCATGGCTTGAGTCAGGTGCATCTTAGGCATCAAATGGCATCTTTGCTTATTGAAGTCTTCAAGGGATATTCTAGGTTTAAGTTTTAAAGATTATCTCATGGAAATAGTTTCAGGGGTTTGTCCAGCTCCCATGGCTCCAGAAAGTCTGGAGTCCATGAAAATTTGAAATTCTGTTCTGCATTTCCCCCCTTTGGATCAGGATTCTTCTATAGAATCTTTGATCAAAATGTTGAGTAATGGTAGCCAGACACCATTCAGTTCTTCTGTCATGGCAGAGGAGGCAGTTGTTCATGAAGGCAATTAGCCACACATTTCATAACCAATAGTTTAGCTAAGCTAGTAAAAAATGTCTGCCTTGAGCATTATGCTCTTTTAAGAACTGTCTATATGGGATCAAAGTAACAACAGCAACTCAAAAGATTAGATAGGAAACTTAGCGGGCAGCGATGTTATGTTACTGGGGGAGAAATAACTCAGAAAAGGAGGGTAAGAATGGTTGCACAACTCAAAGAACGTAATCAATGTCACTGAATTGTACATGAAGAAACTGTTGAATTGGTGTATGTTTTGCTGTGTATATTCTCAACAACAACAAAAAGATACTGCCAAAAAAAACCCAGAAAAACTTAATGAAGTGTTTTGCAGCAGATTTG
This sequence comes from Trichechus manatus latirostris, assembly GCF_000243295.1. Classification (NCBI taxonomy): domain Eukaryota; kingdom Metazoa; phylum Chordata; class Mammalia; order Sirenia; family Trichechidae; genus Trichechus; species Trichechus manatus. The sequence continues at coordinate 5,133,123 of NW_004444080.1, forward strand.
CCCAGTACAATTCGTTGTTTGATTTCTTTTCCTAGGAAATTAACAATTTTAATGAAACAGCCTTCAAATATATAAAAATCCTGGAGAATTCAAAAGTTACAAGAATATCTCCATATAATTAAGATCTAAAATGTTATGAAAATATTGCATTGTTAAGTTGGGAAACTAGGAACTTGTTTTCAATAAAGAAATTCAGGATAATATGAAAAGCATAAAAAGGCAAGATTAGATTTTCATTTTTACTGAAAGAGTTAGATTTTATTAATTGCATATGAGGTTTACATTGAATGACAATATCTAGTTAACCTTTAAAAATAGTTATAATTACTGTCCCCTTCCCCTGCCTTCATTATTGTGTTTTTAATTTAATTTTAATAGTAAATCATTTTAAAAGAATTAAGTACAAATTAGTAAATTTTTATGCACTATAACGACATTAATTCTTTCAATATATAACTTACTTAAAAGTGCTTAGTGACAGATATTCACATATGTAGTCTCCAATTAACATCCTTTGATTTATGCAGTTATTCATATTAAGAAACCCAATGGTTTTTACATAATATCTGAGTTAATGATAGCCATTTTGACTTTTAGAAATGTACTCAGTGTTGATAAAACATGGCAATTAAATACACAGTCCCAACTAACACTCTACTAAAGATTTTTCTTTTAGTTTTGATTTGTATGTTTTTTTAGGATGTACCCCTTAGAACAAAGGGAACAGAAGAGAACGTAAGAAATCACAATATTTCGTAAATTGGAAAATACAGAAATGAGCAATGACTATCTAAACAGACTCAACAGTCTGTAAGGATGAAGGTGTGGGAGTGGAGAACAGTTTGATGAGGAGCAAAGAAGTAAGTTTGAGGCATTTGAACTACTAGATGGCTTTGAGGGCAGGGGTCAGGTCTAACAGAACACCTGAGGACAACAGGTAGGATGTCTGTATAAAAAGTAGTAAGAAGTTTCAATCAGATACCCTATTCTGCATATCTAGGTGATTACCACTCTCCCTCCATATCCCCATACAGTTGTAGATAAGCCCACACCTCTCAAAATGTGGTTTATTCTCTGGTAAGTTTGAACAAGTGGTAATTTAAACTTGAGACAACAGGCACAGGTGAAACTGGGGGCCTCTACTAAAAGCAAGAGGATTTAGTGTAAGTCCATTGGACAATGAGCCCTCAGCTCCTTTCTCTACATGGCTCCCACTGCCTCACTGTTGTTGTGGTTGTGTGTCATTGAGTCAACTCTGACTTCAACTCATCACAACCCTGTAGGACAGAGTAGAACTGCCCCATAGGGTTTCCTAGGCTGTAATCTTTTCTCCCACTGAGTCACTGGTGGGTTCCAACAGCCAACCTCTCCCTTAGGAGCTGTGCACTCAACTGTTGTACCACCAGGGCTCCTCTGCCACACTAGGACACTGAAAACACCTTCAAACGTTGACATTTTGGAATTCTCAATGAAACAGATGGGTCCCTGCTCAGTCATTTGCCACCACTCCCCCCTTCCACAGTTTTCAATAAGTATTTTAGTACCCTATTCAAAAATATGGAAAGATAGCTTCTAATATGAAGGATGGCAAAATTGTAAGAAAAAAAGAACTTGGAAGAAATAGAAAACAATGGAAGGCAATAATAAAGCTTAAGTACAACTAAAAGTGATATCAACAAAGAATAATAGAAGATGTTGCATATATGCATTAAGAAAAATGTTTCTATAGAAAAGGAAAACTTTGGGTAAAAGCACTCCTTGAAACTAAAAATATCTTAGCAGAAATGATAACTTCAATAGAAATAGAAAATAAAGTTGATGAAATCACCCAGTAAGCTGAACAAAGACAAAAAGATGGAAAACAGAAGCTCAGCCCTACAAATCCAATAGCTCAATGAAAGGAGTCTCAGAAAGAGAGAATAGGGAAATTAGAAAGGATAAAGTTTTCCTAAAATAATACAGTGACACTTTCTAGAACTGAAGGACATGGATTTTCAAACTGATTGAGCCCAGAACACAGACTGAAAAAAACTCCCAAATCAAGGTAATTTACCATGAAATTTCAGAACATCTGGGATAGGAAAAGAGAAGTTCTCAAAGTTCACACAGCAAACATAGGTCACATACAAGGGATCTGGAATAAGAACAGCAATAGACTCCACAATAGCAACACTGGATTCTGGAAGAAAATGCAGAAGTGTTTTTAAAATTCTAAAGAAAACTATTTTCTAGCTAGAAGATTATACCCAGTAAAACATACTGTATTTTCTTTCACTTTTAAATCAATAATAAATTTAACAAGGATAGAATTACAGGGCAGAGAAATATATACTATTTTTTATACTCTTCTGCCCTGCCTTGTTTCATATTTGCCAAAATGAAAATGAAAATGGGATATATAAAAGTGTATTTCTCTGCCCTGTATCTCTATCTTTGTTAAATTCATTTATTACTAAATAAAAATGAAAGTACAATAGCAAGTATTTCTAAATAGTATTGTGTCTCATATTATTAAACAATTTCTTTCCAGATTAGATGTTTTCGTGAATCTAGATGAGAGATTACAGGAACTTCACAACTTAAGAGTCAATCAAGAGTTGTCTTTTTCTTTCTTTCTTAATTGATTGGTGAGAAAGCTGCTTTCAATATGACACAATAAATGTTCTGAAACAAAGGTGGGAAATGAATACTACCACCCACCAAGTTATGTACAGTTTTTACGTTGTAAGAACATTGCTTTGTTCTTGCATATGGAAGTATGAGTAAGAAATTATAAAAAGATACCCTCTAATAAATAAATTGTAATGATTCTACATTGAAAATTACTAGCAAAATATTTTAATTTATGAATTTTAAAAAATCTCAGTTACTCTCCAGCGCTAAGTAAATAATCAGCACCTCTGTAAACACTGTGATAAACCTAACAATTGACCTTTCCAGGTTGGAATTCTTAATAGGACATGGAATAATGTGTGTTCTTAGTCCAGAACAACAGGCTGCAGTAAAAGTCTTTCTGAATAATAACATTTGAAGTTCTTCTACAGAATGGAAAGAAAAATAGGAGTGTTGATTCTGGCAGCTAAGAACATATGCTTCACCACTGATCTTTCAGTGAAGAGACAGAATCAAAACTGAACATGCTGTATTATCTAAACCAACCCAATGTTCTTCACAGCTCTTTACATTTGGAACATTTTGCCAAGGGGTTCCTTCCCCACAAGCTGAACAAACGTAATTGCTGTCTAGGTTTCGAGCTGCGTAATGGCTGTCTTCATAAACAGGATTCTACACTTTAATTTAAGAAGCTACAAGAAAAAAAGCTTAAATTTAATGTCTCAAACATAGTAAGTAAAAAGGACAATCCTTCAAATACTTATTGCAAAGCCAAATGTACCGTACCAAATGACTCAGGGAGGTAGAAGCACATTGTGAGATATTATCATTGGGGGAATTGATGTATGCCATAAGAATCAATGCATCATATAACTTTAGAAATCCTTAGAGTTACACATTGTCAGAGGCTAAAGTCCAACTAAAGACCAAGTTCATCTTAAGTGTTCAAGAAAATTTATCCTGTGAGGATCTAATAAGCAAACGAAAGATGTCCTCAGATGGCTCCTGAATGCTAAAAAATGGAAATGGTCAGAGACTTTATCGTCCACTGGCTGAAGCAGGCGCCTGATTAACTCCAAGACTGGGTCAGATAAGGTGATGCTTCCTTTGAGGAGAAGTGTTACTATGCACCCTACTGCTGTCATTTAAACAATCTTCAGTCAGTGACTTCCCCTGGAGGATGCTACTGAGGGTTCAAAAGGCGGTGCAGGCTTCGTGTGGTCCCCTCCCACAGACACAGCTGTTTATGTAAAATAATTGCCTTGCCAAAGGCCTCCCTCTCAAAGATTCTGATTTCCATTTATAAACAGGCTACTCCATTTTTTCAAGGATAAAATATTCATAATATTAGGAAAATATTTTTATTCAAAGCAATACACAATTCAAATAAAAATAAACATTTAAAATTATACCTAGTACCCTCCAATATGACTATTAATTAGTAATAATGTATGCCTTATTTACTTAGTACTACAAAATATTTCAAAAAGTAGAATAGTAAAATGTTATTAGAAAAAAAATTATGGAGGCACTAAAGGTTGAATGAAAAATTCATTCAAAACTGAATCTCCACATGTGTAACTAATTCATGGTTACATCATATATAGAAGTCAGATGTTACTTGAATACTCATTTACTTAGAGGTTAGATGAAAGTTAGAGAAACTATAGAAAATGTAGTACATTTTCCTACAGTCAACAGTTCATAATTCTCCAAGAAGACAGATGCTGATAATATCTTTAAGTTACACATTGTAATATTCTAATATATTTACAAGTAAATGTATCACCTATGAAATGGAAAATTATTTAATTGTACTGTAATTTTTTGGTATTATTGTGAAAATTCACTTTCATACCTCTAGATCTTACAGAAGAAATAACTCAAAAGGTAAAATAAACAGACACAGTAAAGTAGCTAATTTATCAGAGCTGAATATATCATATTCTATAAAATTAGGACTTTATTGAGACTGGAGCTGATTCCAGAGCCCTGGTGGCACAAGTAGTTAAGCGCTTGGCTGCTCACCAAAAGGTCAGCAGTTCGAATCCACCAGCCACTCCTTGGAAACCCTCTTGGGCAGTTCTACTTGACGGCAACAGGTTGGAGCTGATTCTACCAATTAACACTGCATTAGGTCAGTAAAATCACATCTTCAGCTCCTCATTATTCAAACATGATTCAACTGAATTAACATTTACTTATTATATTGGGACTCCAAAGAAGTAGAACGCATTGTCTTTGTTCTCCAAGAGTTTACAGTCTGTCAGGAAAATCAACATATGCTTAACAACTATAGAGTAGTTAAATACAACTTATACTATTATACAAAACTGGGCCACAATATTTAATAATGCTTTGGCATACTTCTAACCTCAGAAAAAAGCAAACATTATATCCCTAGAAAATTGCAAAGTACCTGACAAATGAATTGGACTGAGTTAGCAAATATTATTGTCCATTCATTCATTCAAAAACTATTTATTGAGCACATATTTTGAGACAGACACCATTCCAAACACAATATATCAGCAGTAAATAAAAAATAAAATGAAACTTGAAAAAGTTAAAACAAGAACAAATTTGGAGGACTGACATTACCCAACTTCAAGATTTCCTGTAAAACTACAGTATTTAAGACAGTGTAGTATAGGTGAAAGAATAGACATGACTCTAATTAAAATGACATATACTCTTTATATACACCAGTTCTTAGAGATCTAATGATATGGTATTTATTTTAATGTGTCTCAGTATTTAGGTAAGTCTATATAAAAATAATATAGAATCCATAAAAATAAATATGCATAAATTTTCTTCTGCTTTGTATAAATATTATTTCAGCATTTGTTAATTTTGTAAACTCTTAAGCTGTCAAACTGATAAATAATGAAGTCAACAAAGAAGAAAATAAGCAATCTGATTACAAAATAGGCAAACTATCTGAACAGGCATCTTACCAAAGAAGACGTACTGATGCCAAATAAACATATAAAAAATACACCTTTACAAATATTATTATGGAATTGCAAATTAAAACAGCAATGAGATACAACAACACATCTATTAAAATGGCTAAAATCCAAAGCACTGGCAGTAACAAATACTGACAAGGGTGGAGCAAGAGGAACTCTGATTCATTGATGATGGAAATGTAAAATGGTACATCTACTTTCAAAGAGAGTTTTGGAGTTTCTTATAAAGCTAAACATAATTTTACCATATGATCCATATGAATAAACAAACCATGGTACATCCATAGAATGGTATATTATTCAGCAATAAAGTGAAATAAGCTATCAAGCCATGAAAAGACATGGATCAAACTTACATGCATATTACTAAGTGAAAGAAGCCAGTTTGAAATGGCTACACAGTGTATGTTCCAACTATATGAAATTCTGGAAAAAGCAAAGCTATAGAGACAGTAAGGAGCTCTGGTAGCACAGCAGTTAAGTTGTCAGCTTCTAACCGAAAGGTCAGTGGTTCAAATCCACTAGCTGCTCCACAGGAGAAAGATGTGGCAGTCTGCTTCTGTAAAGATTAAACTGTAAAGATTGCCATCAAGTCAATTCCGACTCATAGCAATCCTAAGGAGAAAGCAGAACTGCTTTCAAGGCTGTAATCTACACAAGCAGACTGCCACATCTTTCTTCCGAGGAATGGCTGGTGGGTGTGAACCACTAACCTTTCAGTTAGCAGCCAAGTGGTTAACCACTGTACCACCAGGGATCCTTCCGTAAAGTTTACAACCTTGGAAACCCTATAGTGCAGTTCTACTCTGTCGTATGGACTCGCTATAAGTCAGGATCAACTTGACTTCAATGGACATACAGACAGTAAAAAAGATCAGTGGTTGCTAGGAGTTCAGACGGGGTGTGCAGAGAGGGATGAATAGGGGGCACACGGGATTTTAAGGACAGTGAAACCAAGATTCTGTATGATACTGTAATGTACATACAGTTTTGCATTTGTCAACATCCATAGAATTGTACAACACAAAAAGTGAACCGTAATACAAACTGTGGGCTTTAGTTAATAATAATGTATAAATATTAGATCATCAATTTAAAAAAATCTTCCAGACCAGTGCAGATGCTAATGGGGGAAACTGTGGGAAAGGGAAGAGGAAGTATTTGGGGATTCTACTTTCTGCTCTGTTTTTCTATAAACCAAAAGTGCTCTAAAAAATAGCCTATTATGTTAAAATAGACAAATAAATAAAGGTTTACATTCCAGACCCAGTTAGTCATTTTCTTCTTTTTCTCATATTTAAGTCTGCAGCCTTTCCTTCAACCACCTCCTCTCTGAGACTGCAATTAGCCCAGTCTGGACCCATTATAGTGTCACATACTTCTGGCAACAAGAGTTGGTTCAGCATTAGACATATGGATCAAGTAAAGACAATTAGAGTCCTTCTCTGTCATTGATATTTCTGCTTAATTTAAGTTTTTGTCAATTCACTTTTTAAAAATCTTGAAAATAAGAGAACCACAAATTACTTATTAAATGGACAAATGCATAGGGCTAAGAAAATTCAAAGTAAAGAGAAATCACTGTGGTTTGAGGCTCAGAAGAAGACAGAGAGAAAAAGTTAAGTCACAAGCCTTAATAAGCATAGATTTAATTTGATATATGGGCCATTTTCTGTAGAAGAAACAATAGAACTCTATTAATCAATGGATCATTCCATAGCATTTATCATGTAAGATAAATAGCAAAAAGGGGACTGATAACAATTTTCAGGAAACTATAAAACCCAAAAAAAAAAAAACTTGCCAGCGTGACTCATGTCATGCTGTTGTGACTTAATTGTGACACATGACAACCCCATGTACTTCAGAGTAGAACTGTCTTCAACAGGGTTTTTCAATAGCTGTGATCTTTGGAAGTAGATTACTAGGCCTTTCTTCCGGGCACTCTGTGGGGGTTTGAACTACCAATCTTTTGGCTGTAGCTGAGAACTTAACTGTTTTTGCCAACTGTGAAGAACTACTGGTGAGCTAACATTGTCCATGCTGCTCCCTGGAACTCTTGAGCCAAGCTGAAAAGTCCTCTGTGCTGTTTCACACTCCACCACACTTTTTAATTTGGAAATGAAAGATTGTAACTTCCATAAGTACATAAGCCTATCTGAGGTAAATTGCTCAAAATCATATATATATATATTTTTTTGCAACTTCCATTTAGGAAGTAAATTACTACAAATAAGTAGATGTTCTCAAGAGGCTGTCAAAATGTTTCCAAAAACACCAAAGTCTCCAAAACTATTAGTTAAAATGTAAATAATAGGCTCAGTTAAACTATTCAATACCTACATTTTTCACTGTGAAGGTAATTCAAATTCATGTTAAAATCTTTATGTACATTATCTTATGCAATTTTATTTTTTATTTTTTCCCATACAAAAATTTATGCATACATTGTTACGTGACTCTAATTGCTCTTCTCATACTGTGATGGCACACTCCTCCTTTCCACCCCTAATTCCCCATAACCATTCAACCAGCTCCTAACCTTCTTTGCCTTCCCATCTCACCTCCAGACAGAAGCTGCCCATTTAGTCTCTTGTATCTACTTGAGCTAAGAGGCACACTCCTCACAAGTATCACTTTATGTCCCATAGTCCAGTCCAATCCCTGTCTGAAGAGTTGGCCTCAGAAACTGTTTTAGTTCTGGGCTGACAGAGAATCCAGAGGCCATGCTTTCTGGGGT
>NW_004444080.1:5144904-5174049 GCF_000243295.1 Trichechus manatus latirostris
ACAATTTTTCATAGTATTCTGTTATGATTCTTTTAATTTCTGTTGGGTCTGTTGTGATATCACCCATTTCATTTCTTATACGGGTTATCTGTTTCCTCTCCTGTTTTTCTTTTGTCAGTTTGGCCAGTGGTTTATCAATTTTGTTGATCTTTTCAAAGAACCAGCTTTAGTCTTGTTAACTCTTTCAATTGTTTTTCTATTCTCTATTTCATTTAATTCTGTTCTAATTGTTATTATTTCCTTTCTTCTGGTGCCTGAGGGCTTTTTTTGCTGCTCTCTTTCTACTTGTTCGAGTTGTAGAGTTAATGTTTTGATTATGGCCCTTTTTTCTTTTTGGATGTGTACATTTATTGCTATAAAGTGACCTCTGAGCACTGCTTTTGCTGTGTCCCAAAGGTTCTGGTAGGATGTGTTTTCATTCCTGTTTGAGTCTATGAATTTCTTTATTGTATCCTTAATTTCTTGTATAACCCAGTAGTTTTTGAGTAAGGTGTTGTTCAGTTTTTCCATGTGTTTGATTTTTTCTCTTTGCTTTTTCTGTTGTTGATTCCTACTTTTATGGCTTTATGGTCAGAAAAGATGCTTTGTAATATTTCAGTGCTTTGGATTTTGTTAAGGTTTTCTTTATGGCCTAATATGCGGTCTATTCTGGAGAATGTTCCTTGGGTGTTGGAAAAGAAAGTATACTTGGCTGCTATTGGGTGCAGTGTTTGGTATATATCTATGAGATTGAGCTGGTTGATTGTAGCATTTAGAGCTTCCGTCTCTTTGTTGAGCTTCTCTCAGGATGTTCTGTCCTTCACCAAAAGTGGTGTGTTGAAGTCTCCTACTACTATTGTGGAGCTGTCTATCTCTCTTTTCAGTGTTGTTAGAGTTTCCTTTATGTATTTTGGAGCCCTATCATTGGGTGCATAAATATTTATTACAGTTATGTCCTCCTGGTGTATTGACCCTTTAATCATTATATAGTGTCCTTCCTTATCCCTTGTGGTGGATTTTACATTAATGTCTAATTTTTCAGAGATTAATACTGCCACTTGTGCTCTTTTTTAAGTGTTGTTTCCTTGATATGTTTTTTTTCCATCCTTTGAGTTTTAGTTTGTTTGTGTCTTTAAGTCTAATGTGTGTCTCTTGTAGACAGCATACAGATGGATTGTGTCTTCCATCCAATCTGCCACTCTCTGCCTCTTTATTGGTGTATTTAGTCCATTTACATTCAGCCTAATTATTGATAGGTATGAGTTTAGTGCTGTCATTTTGATGTCTTTTTTTGTGTGTTGTTCACAGTTTCTTTGTTCCACTTTATTTTCTATGCTGAGTCATTTTTTTAATGTATTTTCTTTTCATCTTTCTTGTTGATTTTGTGTTTGCTGAGTCTTTATATTTTTCTAGTTTTTTATTTCAACTTGTAGGATTGTTAGTTTTCTTTGTGGTTACCTTAATATTTACCCCTCTTTTTCTAAGTTTATACAGTATTTTATTTCTTTATATCGCCTTGACTTCCTCTCCATATGAAAAGTCTATGTCTACATTTTTTAAGTGCCTCTTTTTTGTTTTAATGCTGTCTTCTTTTACATATTGACATCTTTTTCCCTATTTTAATGTTTTAGCTTTGATTTATTTTTGTGACTTCCATATGTGGGTTGATATCTGGTTGCTCTGTCCTGTGTTCTAGTCTTGGGTTGTTATCTGATGCTACTGATTTTCTAACAGGAGGACTCCCTTTAGTACTAGTTGTAATTTTGGTTTGTTTTTTGAAAATTCCCTAAACTTCTGTTTATCTGGAAATGCCCTAATTTTGTCATCATATTTGAGAGACAGTTTTGCTGGATATGTAATTCTTGGCTGGCAGTTTTTTTCCTTCAAGGCTTTATATATGTCATCCCATTGCCTTCTTGCCTGCATAGTTTCTGCTGAGTAGTCCAAGCTTATTCTTCTTGACTCTGCTTTATAGATGACTTTTGTTTTATCCCTAGACACTCTTAAAATTCTCTGTTTATCTTTGGTTTTGGCAAGTTTGATTATAATATGTCTTGGTGACTTTCTTTTGGTATCTACCTTATGCGGGGATTGATGAGCATCTTGGATAGCTATCTTCTCATCTTTCACAATATCAGGGAAGTTTTCTGCCAACAAGTCTTCAACAATTCTCTCTGTATTTTCTGTTATAACCCCTGTTCTGGTACTCCAATCACTCATAGGTTATTCCTCTTGATACAGTCCCATATAATTCTTAGGGTTTCTTACTTTTTTTAAATCCTTTCATCTGATTTTTCCCCAAATAAGTTGGTGTCAAGTGTTTTATCTTCAGTCTCACTAATTCTGACTTCCATTGCCTCAATTCTGCTCCTATGACTTTCTATTGAGTTGTCTAATTGTGACATTTTATTGTTAATCTTCTGGATTTCTTTGGATTCTTGCAGCCTGTTAAATTTGTCATTATGCTCTTCTCTAATCTTTTGAATTTCCTCTTTTGGGTGTTCTGCGTTTTGCTTAATTCACTTCCTAATTTCTTGAAGAGTTCAGTATATTAATCTTTCGTATTCTGCCTCTGGTAATCCCAAGAAATTTTCCTCCTCTGGAAAATGTCTAGTTTCTTTATTTTGGTAGCTTGCTGAAACCATCATGGATTGCCTCTTTACGTGATTTTATATTGACTGTTGTCTCGGAGTCATGAATAAGTTATTATATTTATTTATTTTATGTTTGCTTACTGTGTCCTAGATTCTTGTTTTGTTTTGATATGTCCAAATAGGCTGCTCGTATGAGCTATTTTGATTATTGGCACTTTTGAAGCTCTAATGTCCTGTCGCCAGGTGGTTAGATCTGTTACTAGGTATGTGAGCTCAGGAGTCCACCCACTCCTCCTATATGGATTCAGCTCAGGTGCCCAGGTAGATAGCCACCAAGTGTGTGGTGAAGGCTCTCACTTAGAGTCCTAGATAGGCATGGGTAATTGGTGTAGGCACAGGCATCTGGCTGCTGCAGGGGGACACACTCTGAGCAAGGCAGGGTGCTGACAGCCACCCCTGAGTGTCCAGGAGAAAGGCGTGTCCCTGTTCCCTAGAGCACGTAGGTGGGTGGGTTTTGCAGCCAGACTATGAGCACCTAATGCTGTTGGTTGTAAGGACTCAGGGGCACCTCTTATTCATGGGTTCCTATCGCAGGTGGCTAGGTGGTGTGGGTGGAGCCACCACTCCTCAGGCCCCTGATGTGGGTAGGTGAAGACCCTGCTTAATGGGCAGAGCAGTGTCAAATGTCAAGAACCTGCCAGTTCACAACTGAAACAGTTGAAGTTAGACTTCCACTATATACCCTGTTGTACTGTGGTAATGAGGGCCTATGCTGTTGAAGTGGCCCCACACAAGTGTATGCAGGGGAAAGGCACTCAAAGTCCATGGATCCCTTATGCCTGTAGCTAGGCAAAGGAGCTGGGTTCCTGGGTTAGGGAGCCAGCAGTTTATTTCTTCCCCTGTTTGTTAATTTATTGACTCTCCAAGGCAGGGAGAATGGCTCCAGGCATGTGATGGATCCTACTTCTGGCCCAGGGGACTCGGCAATTGCTGAAGCTGGTCCAGGACCCAGTGCCGAGCAGGGAGTGGGGAGGTAAATGGGAGAGTTTTTTCCCTAAGGGGCGTGTTTTTGATCTTCGTGGTAAGGTGTACGCAAGTACTTATCTTTCACTGATGAGGGCTGCTTCTCACTGGTTCTGGGTGGCCATGTAGACTCTCTAGCACCGGGTCTCTCCTGGTGTGGAAAATGCACCCCTAGAGCACCACCGCTTGCCTGCCTCACTGCTCACACATGAGCTGCTCAGGCCGGAAGGGCTCAGTCTCTCACCGGGTCAGGTCTGGCAACTCCTAGCTGCTTCCAAACCATCTCTCCCTCCCTGTGCCACTTGGTCCAGTTCCTCAACTCCGCCTTTGATGTTCAGGGCTCCCAGATTGCCATATATAATCGAATCACTTGTTTTTGGGGGTCTTTGTTGTAAGAGGGTCCACCAGAAGCATCTGACTACTTTGCTAACTTGGTTCCACAGTATCTTATGCAATTTTTAAAAAAATCATTATATATGTTGTATTATGATCCTCAGTAAATAGTATTACATATCATGTATCTTTGAGTCTGTTCATCAGTAGTCAAAATGTCAAGTGTTAATTAAGCACAGATTCTAAAGGTCTATTTTAATCTAAAAAATATGAGGAAAATTTAGCATCTATATCAACTTCCCAAATGATTACTAGAATAAATTAATAGATAAGACAAGCTGGGCACTTTATTTTTTTATCACTATTCCATATATGCATTTATGAAGCTACCACTCTCTAGGGAAGACTCTTCATCAAAGGTCACCATCTTCACTTTCTAGAACCACTATGTGTAGATATTTTACCTATAACAGAGGTTAAACTGGGTATGCTTTTTGGTGAAAGCCTGAGTATTGAAATCAACACTTAGTCAGAGTCAATGTTTCAAAGTCAAATATTATCATCAAAGAAGAACTTCTATAAGCATAAACCTGAAATTCTATGAAATAATTTAATTTTTATTCGGATTTTATCTTTAAATCATTATAGTCAAATTTTAAAAGTTTGGCACCATTGTGCAGTAACAGATTGCTCCTTTGATCACTATCTTGGACATTTCCCATATTCAATAGAAACTCACTTTCATCTGAGGTCAGTAGGAAGCAAAATCTTGTTTATTTTGGCTGGCTCTGTCAGCATAAGGTATGTAAGATGATGCCACCTTCTTCTAGTCATTAAGCATTTCTACCTCTCTAATCGCAGATGATTAATGTAAAGATTTATACACTCTTTAACTTCAAAAATGAAGATTTTTGCTCATAGTGATGATGCACTTTCTTTTGTAATAGAGAATTTTAAAATCTTGGAAATTATACATAGAATTCCCCAGAGTAGAAAGTCTTCCAGTGTAATGTTTTCTTGAAAAAAAAAAAAAAACCTCTTAGTTTTTAATACCCAAATTCCAGAACATATACTTAACACTCAGTACAAAGTTTTTGTCAAAGTGTATAGAGAAAACATTCATATTTTTATCCCCGAAATTTATAAAATCCTATTAACCAAGTGATGTGCAGGAAAAGTCTCAAGTTACCATCTAAATAGGTAAATTGTCAGAATCACATGTAGATTTGGTTGGTGCTAAGAGCAGCATCCCAGAGATGCTGCTTTGTTTGAGCTTTTCTCTGCCAATGTGTCTCATCCTCCACCATACTTAGCATTAAAGAAAATTGTAAACAAATTTAATAATTTAAGTGAGAAAAGCAAATAAAGTGGAAGAAAGATTTTTTCTGCACACAAACCAACCATTTACACCATCACATTAATTACTCAAAGATTAGAAATTAGTATTTTAAAAATATTAAATCATAACTCAATAGCTTGTTAGTCTTACATATATTCATATTTTAGTTATATTTTGAGAAATTTTTTGGGTTTGGGATGTTTATATGTAATGCATAATAATATTATCTTTCTAAAATAATGGAGGAAAAGCTTTGGATACTATTATCATGAAGAATATTTGAAGAAACAGTTAATTTTCTACGATTATTCTACAGCAATAAAGGAAAAAAAACTCCACATAATTTTTTAAGAATCTAGTATAAAACAACAAAATAAAAGTATACACCATTTTTTTCATCACTTTCACTACAGAGGTCATGAATAAAGATTAAAAGAGCATTAAAAGAGGAAGGAGGAGACAGGATGGCGGCTTAGTCAGACATACCACAACTCCCTCTACAGTAAAGACCCAAGAAACCAAGTGAAACAGATACAGATGACAATCCTGGGACATTGAGCATCAAATGAAAAGATAAAGAATTAGCTCAAACACCAACTGGAAGAAGAAACTGAATGAAAAGCGAACAAGGAGAGACACAGAGTGGAGGTGCCTTGCCAGGCAGCTTGGTGCAGCCTGGACATCTTGAGACAAAGCCAGCAGTGATCCTGGGTAGGGAGCACAGGAAGACAACTTCACAAAACTTCCAATAGGAGACAGAGAAACAGTGTAGACATACCCAGAGTGAAGCAAGGTAAGCAAGACATGAACTAGAGCTAAGAAGGAAAAGTACAGGAAGGCGGGTGAAAGCTTCAGGGATCCCAGCATCCACAGAGTAGGGAGGGAGCCAGGATCCAGGGAGCTACTCACCAGTAGCGGTCCCTAACCTTTATGGTGGGTGGTGCACATAGAGTAATGAATCCATAGAGTGTCAGTAGGAGGTCCTCCAATCAACTGGACTCCAGCAAGCCCCTGTATTCTTACATTTGGTCAGGTCCAGTTCCCAGTTACTGGCTGCATCCAGTGGGAAGTGCCCAGGCACACTCGTCTGGTGACGAGACGAGCATGCTCACCCCCTCACAAATCAACCCCCCATCCCTAGAAGAATTCGGGAAAAGAATACAAGAACCAATAGACAAAATAAATAGACAATTAGAAACTATACAAAAACAGCAACTAGAAATACAGAAAATTAACAATAAAATATCAGAAATAGATAATGCAATGGACAGACATAGAAGATTTGACTCAATTTAAGAAAGCATTAGCGAAACAGAGGACAAATCCCTCGATAAGGATTTGTTTGAAGAACAGTCAGAAAAAAGAATAAAGAAAAATGAAGACAGCCTAACATATATGTGGCACACTATCAAGCAGAATAATGCATGCATGATTGGAATTCCAAAACAGGATTAAAAAAAAAAAAAAAAAAAAAAACACAGGGAGAATTTTTGAAGATTTACTGGCAGAAAATTTCCCTAATACCATGAAAGATGAAAAAGTTTCCATCCAAGAAGCTCAATGAACCCCATACAGGAGAGGCCCCAAAAGAAAGTCACTAAGACATATAATCAAACTCTCCAAAACAAAAGACAAAGAATTCTGAGAGCAGCTCAGGATAAACAAAATGTCACCTACAAAGGGGCACCAATAAGATTAAGCTCTGATTTCTCAGCAGAAAGTATGCAGGCAAGGAGGTAATGGAATGAGAAATATAAAACCCTGCAAGAAAAGAACTGACAGGCAAGAATCATATACTCAGCAGAACTGTCTCTCAAATACAATGGCAAAACTAGGACATTCCCAGATAAACAGAAATCTGTAAAAACAAGACCAAACTTACAGGAAATATTAAAGCAGTCCTTTGGACACAGAACCAGCAACATCAGAAAACAACCTGAGTTTTAGACATACAATGGCATCATCCAGGTACCAACCCAGATAAAGAATTCTCAGAAGTAAAATAAAGCCACAAAACTAAAAACAGGGAACCAGAGATGTCAACCTATAAATGACAACAACTTCAAAATAAAAAGGGGACATAAATGGTGTAGTTATAGAACTTCCATATGGAAAGGAAGTCAAAGTGATATCAAGAAATAACAGATTGTTTTAAACTTAGGAAGATAAAGGTAAATTTCAGAGTAACCACAAAGAAAAGTACTAAACCTACTCCCCAAAACAAAGAAGATTAATACTATATAAAGATTCAGTGAACCACAAAATCAACAACAAAGAAGGAAATGAAAACACATAAACAAAAAGAACTCACCACAGAAAATTAAGCAGAACAAAGAAAACATCAACACCATAAAAAAAAAGCATAACAAAATGACAGCAGTAAATTCATACCTATCAATAATCACATTGAATATAAATGATTTCAATGCACCAGTTAAGAGACAAAGAGTG
The DNA here is from genome assembly GCF_000243295.1 of Trichechus manatus latirostris. Classification (NCBI taxonomy): domain Eukaryota; kingdom Metazoa; phylum Chordata; class Mammalia; order Sirenia; family Trichechidae; genus Trichechus; species Trichechus manatus. Next base: position 5,152,624 of record NW_004444080.1, read on the forward strand.
GCAGAATGGATTAAAAAAAAAAAAAAAAACCTGACTCATCAATATGTTGCCTACAAGAGACACACATTAGACACAAACATATAAATAGGTTAAAAATCAAAGGATGGAAAAAAACATATTATGTAAACAGTAACCAAAAAAGAGCAGGAGTGGCAATATTAATCTCTGATAAAAGAGACTTTAAGTCAAAGTCTATTATAAGAGATGAAGAAGGGCATTATATAATGATTTGAAGAGTCAATCCACCAAGAGGATATAACCATAATAAATATGTACACACCCAATAAGAGATCCCCAAAGCACATACAACAAACTCAAAGAGTATTGAAAAGAGACACAGACAGTTCTACAATAATAGTAGGAGACTTTAACACATCACTTTCAGGGAAGGAAAGAACAACTAGAAAGAAAATAAAGATACAGGAGATCTAAGTAACACAATAAAAAAATTTCACTTCATATACACATACAGAACACTCTGCCCAACAGCAGCACAGTACACACTCTTCTCCAACGCACATGGATCATTCTCCAGAATAGACCATATTTTAGGACACAAAGCAAGCCTCAATAAATTCAAAGACATTGAAATAATACATAGAATCTCCTCTGATCACAATGTTATAAACTCAGAAATCAATAACAGGAAGAACAAGGAAAAAATTAAATACATGGTGTCTTAGGCTGGCTTCTCTAGAGAAGCAAAACCAGTAAAGTGTATAAATATATACATATAGAGAGATTTATATTAAGGAAATGGCTCATGCAGTTGTGGAGGCTGTAATGTCCCAAGTGCATGGGTCAGGATAGGGGCTTCTCCTGATTCAGACAGCCGCAGGGTCTGGCAAACTCAAAGTCAGCAGGAACAGGGCTCTTGTTCACAGGCTGTGAAGACCACCAAATCCCAAGATTGGCAGGCAAGATGGCAGGTAAACTGCTAGCTCAAGTCCCAAGAACCGGAGGTCAGATGAACAGGAGTCAGCTGAAGGATCCAGAATGAACAAAAGCCCCTGAGCCCTGCCAGAATGTCCACCCACACTCAATGCAGGCCACATGCCCAAGGAAACTCCCCTTCAACTGATTGGCTACTCACAGCAGATTCCATCATGGGGGTTATCACATATCAAATCTCAACAGAGAAGTGACCACAACATCATACGACTGCCAAAACACTGAAAATCATGGCCCAGCCAAGTTGACACACAATCTTAATCATCACACATGGAGACTGAATAACACCTTGCTTAAAAACCATTGGGTAATAGAAGAAATTAAAAATGAAATAAAAAATTTCATAGAAACAAATGAGAATGAAAACACAACATACCACAATCTTTGGGACACAGCAAAAGCAGTACTCAGAGGAAAATTTATAGCAATAAATGCACACATCAAAAAAGTTGAAAGAGTCATAATCAATAGCTTACCCTGCAACTTGAACAAATAGAAAAAGAGCAGCAAAAGAAACTCACAGTCACCAAAAGGAAGGAAATAATAAAGTTTAGGGCAGAAATAAATGAAGCAGAAAAAAAAAAAAAAAAAACAGAAAGAATCAACAAGACAAGAAGTTGCTTCTTGGAGAGGATCAACAAAATTGACAAACCACTGGCCAAACTGACAAAGAAAAAGAACGAGAAGACGCAAATAACCAAAATAAGAAATGAGATAGGTGACATTACAACAGAAGTAACTGAGATAAAAAGGATCATAACAGAATATTATGAGAAACTGTGGTCCAACCAATTTGAAAACCTAGAAGAAATGGACAAATTTATAGAAACACAGTACCAATCTAAACTAACTGTGATGGTTAAGATTATGTGTCAACTTGGCTGGGCCATGATTCTCAGTGTTTTAATGTAATCACTCCCATGATTGAATATACTGTAAGTAGCCAATCAGTTGAAAGGGAGTTTCCTTGGGGGTGTGGCTGACATCTGAATATAAACAGACGTTCTGGCTTTTTGCTCTCTCTGGATCCTGTGGCTGCCTCCTGTCGTCTCATCTCCAGTTCTTGGGACTTGAGCTGTCAGCTTATCTGCCGAACCTGGGATTTGTCGATCTGCACAGCCTGTGAATGGGAGTCCTGCTCTCTGACCTGCTGATCTTGGGCTTGCCAGCTTCTGCAGCTGCGTGACTTGGGAGAGGCCTCTACCCTGATCCACAGACTTGGGACATTCTAGCCTCTACAATCGTGTGAGCTGTTTCCTTGATATAAATCTCTCTCTATATATATTTATACACTTTACTGGTTTTGCTTCTCTAGAGAACCCAGCCTAAGACACTAACACAAATTGAAATAGAAAATTTGAACAGACCCATAACAAAAGAAGAAATTGAAAAGGTCATTTAAAAACTCCCAACAAAAAAAGTCCTGGTCCAGAAAGCTCTACTGGAGAATTTTACCAAACTTTCAGAGAAGAGTTGACACAAATTCTACTCAAACTATTCCAGAACATAGAAGAAGAAAGAACATTCCCTAATTCATTCTATGAAGCCAGTATAACCCTAATTAAAGTCAGGAAAGACACCACTAAAAAGACAACTACAGACCAATATTCCTCATGAATATAGATGCAAAAATTCTCAACAAAATTCTAGCCAACAGCATATCAAAAAACAATACATCATGATCAAGTGAGATTCATACCAAGGATGCAAGCAGGGTCCAACATTAGAAAAACAATCAGTGTAATTCACCATATAAATTTTTTAAAAAGGAAAAGAATCATATGATCATATTAATCAATGCAGAAAAACATTTGATAAAATCCAACACCATTTCCTGAAAAAAAAATCATGGCAAAATAAGAATAGAGGGGAAATTCCTCAACATAATTAAGGACATATATACAAAAACAACAGCCAACATTACTCTCAGTGGAGAGAGACTGAAAGCATTCCCCTTGAGAACGGGAACCAGACCAGAAATCTCTTTATCACCACTCTTAATCAGTATTATAGTGAAAGTCCTAGCTAGAGCAATTAGGCAAGAAAGGAAAATAAAGGACATCCAAATCAGTAAGGAAGAAGTAAAACTATCCCTAATCACAGATGACATGATCCTACACATCAAAAATCCTAGAGATGCCACAAGAAAGTTAGTGAAACTAATAGAAGGATTTGACAAAGTGGCTGGGTACAAGATCAACATACAGAAATCAGTTGGATTCCTATACACTAACAAAGGGAACTCAGAAAAGGGTATCAGGGAAACAACAGCATTTACAATAGCCCTTAAAAGGATAAAATACTTAGAAATAAATCTAATTAGGGACGTAAAAGACTTATACAAAGAAAACTACAAAACACTACTGCAAGAAACCAAAAGACCCACATAAACAGAAAAAACATACCATGTTCATGGATAAGAAGACTTAACATTGTGAAAATGACAATACTACCCAAAGCAACGTATTTGCAATCCCAATCCAAATTCCAACAATAATCTTTAACAAAATGGAAAAATTAATCTCCAACTTTATATGGAAAGGAAAGAGGCCTCAGATAGCTAAGCATTATTGAAGAAGAACAAAGTGGAGACCTCACACTTCATGATCTCAGAACCTACTATACAGCCATGGTAGTCAAAACTGGTACAAAAGACACATAGACCAATGGCACAAAATTGATAACACAGAAATAAATCAATCCAGCTATGAACAGCTGATCTTCGACAAAGTGTTGAAGTCTATTAAACAGGGAAGAGATAGTCTCTTCAACAAATGGTGCTGACAAAACTAGATATCTATTTGCTGAAAAATGAAATAGGATCCATACCTCACACCATACACAAAAACAAACTCAAAATGAATCAAAGACCTAAGTGTGAATTCTAAAACTATAAAGTTCATGGAAGAAAACATAGGGACAAAGCTGTTGTTGTTAGGTGCCATTGAGTCATTTCCAACTCATAGTGACCCCATGTACAAAAGAATGAAACACTGCCTGGTCCTGTGCCATCTATTGTTATGTTTAAGCCCGTTGTTGCAGCCACTGTCAATCTGTCTCATTCACGGTCTTCCTCTTTTTCACCTACCCTCTGCTTTACCAAGCATGATGTTCTTCTTCAGGTACTGGTTTCTCCTGACAACATGTCCAAAGTATGTGAGATGAAGTCTTGCCATCCTTGCTTCTAAGGAGCACTCTGGCTGTACTTCTTCCAAGACAGATTTGTTCTATCTTCTGGCAGTGCACGGTATATTCAATATTCTTTGCCAATACCATAATTCAAAGGCATCAATTCTCCTTCGGTCTCACTTATTCATTGTCCAGATTTCACATGCATATAAGGCAATTAAAAATACCATGACTTTGTGAGGCACAACTTAGTCCTCAAAGTGACATCTTTGTTTTTAAGACTTTAAAGAGGTCTTTTGCAGCAGATTTGCCTAATGTAATATGTCATTTGATTTCTTGATTGCTACTTCCATAGATGTTGCGGATCCAAGTTGAATGAAATCCTTGACAACTTTAATATTTTCCATTCATCATGATGTTCCTTATTGGTACAGTTGTGAGGATTTTTGTTTTCTTTATGTTGGGGTGCAAACCATACTGAAGGCTGTAGTCTTTTTTGTAGTCTTTATCAGTAAGTGCTTCAAGTCCTCTTCCCTTTCAGCAAGCAAGGTTGTGTCATCTTCATATCATAGGTTGTTAATGAGTCTTCCTCTAATCCTGATGCCACATTCCTCTTTGTATAGTCCAGCTTCTCAGATTATTTGCTCAGCATAAAGACTGAATAATGTATGGTAAAAAGATACAACCTTGACACATACCTTTCCTGACTTTAAACCATGCAGTATCCCCTTGTTCTGTTCGAACAACTGCCTCTTGGTCTATGAACAGGTTCCTTATGAGCACAATTAAGAGTTCTGAGATTCCCATTCTTCCTAATGTTATCCATAATGTGTTATGATCCACACAGTTGAATGCCTTTGCATAGTCAGTAAAACACAGGTAAACATCTTTCTGGTGTTCTCCGCTTTCAGCCGAGATCCAGCTGACATCAGCAATGATATCCTTCATTCCATGTCCTCTTCTGAATCCAGTTTGAACTTCTGGCAGTTCCCTGTAGATGTACTGCTGCAACCGCTTTTGAATCATCTTCAGCAAAATTTTAATTGTGTGTGATATTACTGATATTGTTCAATAATTTCCACATTGTGTTGTATCAAAGCTAGGGACTCTAATTTATTCCATAAATAGACTACCAAACTTAACTAATAATACACAGACAGAAGAACATAAACTAGAAAACTGGTACCTACCAAAAATTAAATACTTATGCTCATTAAAAGTCTTCACCAGAAGAGTGAGAAGAGAACCTAAAGACTGGGAAGAAATATTTGGCAACAACATATCTGACAAGGGTCTAATCTCTAAAATTTATAGAAAACTTCAACATCTCAACAACAAAAAGACAAACAACCCAATTAAACAACGGGCAAAGGACATGAAAAGACACTTCACTAAAGAAGACGTTCAGGCAGCTAACAAACACATGAAGAGATGCTCGCAATCATTAGCCATTAGAGAGATGCAAATGAAAGCTACAATGTGACACCATCTCACCCTGGCAATAACAGCACTAACCAAAAAGAAAAGAAAAAAAAAAATGGTTGCGAGATTGTGGGGACAGTGGAACTCTTATATACTGCTTGTGGGATTGTAAAATAGTACAACCATTATGGAAAACAATATGGTGCTTTCTTAAAAAGCCAGAAATACAAATACCATATGATCCAGCAATCCCACTATAAGGTATATATCCTTGAGAAATAAGAGCTATGACACTAACAGACATATGCACACCCATGTTCATTGCAGCATTATTCAAATAGCAAAAAGATGGAAAGTAAGTGTCCATCAACAGATGAATGGATAAACAAATTATGGTACATACATACAGTGGAATGCTACACAGTGATAAAGAATAATAATGAATTCGGGAAACATCTCATAACATGGATGAAATAAGTCAATCACAAAAGGACAAATAGTGTATGAGACCAGTATTATAAAAAGTAAAGAACAGTTTCACACACAGAAAGAAACATTCTTTGATGGTTGCCAGGGATGTGAGGGAGAGGGAGTGAGAATTAGCAACTAAACAGTAGGCACGTTAATTCAGGTAAAGGGAAAAGCAATACATAATAAGGGGGAAGCCAGCACAACGTGGCCAAGGCAAAGGAAGACACTGAGAGGTACGTAAGAATAAAGGGCAACTACAATAAATACTAATATATAATACTGCAACAACAGTAATAACAAACAATAATTTGTGAGTTCATACATAGGTAGATATGTATGCTAAATAGGTGTAGGAGGCTGTACAGGAGTATACCTGTAAGGTGCAGTTGTGGATGTTTCTAGGTACATTTTGTGTCTGTCATATATATAGCAGAGCACATAGGTGACAAAGTTACGGAAACTTCTTAGACATAACCTAGCACCTGGCGGGACTGAGTTACTGAGCTTGAAAGCTAAGGACCATAGTCTCAGGGGACATCTAGGTCATTTGGCATAAGATAGTTCATAAAGATAACATTCTACATCCTAGATTGGTGAGTAGCATGTGGGGTCTTAAAAGCTTGCGAGGGCCATCTAAGATACAACTATTGGTTTCTTCCCATCTGGGGCAAAGGAGAGTGAAGAAAACCAAAGACTCAAGAAAGCAACTAGACCAAAGGACTGATGGCCCACATGAACGACATCTCCTCTAGTTTGAGACCAGAAGGAATAGATGGTGCCTGGCTACCACTACCAACAGCACTAACCAGGAACACAATAGAAGGTCCTGTAAAGAAAGGGATAAAAATACAGAACAAAAATAAAATTCATAAAACAAACCAGACTTACTGCTCTGATAGAGACTGGAGGAAACCCCAAGACTAATGCTCTAAGATACCCTTCTAACTTGGAAATGAAGCCACTCCCAGAGGTCACCTTTCAGCCAAATAATAGACTGACCTATAAACTTAACAATAACACCCACGAGAAACGTGCTCCTTAGAACTATCAACTATATGAGACCAAAAGGGCAACATTTTGCCCAAAAGCAAAGACGAGAAGGCAGAGAGGGACAGGGAAACCAGACGAATGGAAACAGGGAAACCAGGGTGGAAATGGGAAGAGTGCTGACATATTTTGGGGATAGCAACCAATGTCAGGGAACAATTTGTGTATTAATTATTGAATAGAAAATTAATTTTCTGTGTAAACTTTCACCTAAAGCACAATAAATTGTTCAAAAAAAGGGCATTATAAGAAAAATATAGTATCCTAGAAATGCAAAAAAATAAAAATGTACAATACTATGTCAACTATAATTCATGTATTAAGAGGCTAAATAAGATCATCGCCATATAATACAAAGTAGTATTTAAAATATTTAACAATTATATATAATTTTTGAAGCATATACCAGCCTAATGCTTAATGGTGTAATAACACAAATGTTCCTGTTAAAGTCATGATTAAGACAATTTTTACGACTATTGTCTTAAACTGTCGCAAAAGTGCAGTCAATGCAATTAGACAAGAAAATAAAGTGGAAGCAAACTTATTATTTGCAGTGATATACTGTATACTTTCAAAAAAAAACAAAACTAAAAATGAAAATTATTTAAGATGGCATATTACAAAAATCAACATACTTCTTAGGGGCAAATGATAGCCAATTAGAAAGTTTTAAAAAGGAAATACTGTATGCACAAAATCAGCAAATAATAATATTAATATTTAGGAGTAAATTAATCTACAAACCTATATAACTGTATAAAGAAAATATCAAAATTCACATAAATATAAATAAAAATTTGAATACATGGAAAGAAATACTTTTGGATTATCAAATTCAACATTATAAAGATTCAATGTTTCAAAATTAACACATAACTTTAATACTATCCCAATAAAATGACCAATATGTGTTTCACTATTCTTGTTGCCTTTTTTATGTCTTTTGATGCATTTTGAGAAAATGTTGAACAAAATTATAGAGACTTTAACAATTCATTTTATTTTAAATTAAACGAAAAGTTCATTTGGAAAAAATCACTATATAAAATATGGTAATTTGAAAATACTGTGAGGGAAGATTCTTCTAGTCATATATTAAGATATAAAGGTACAGTAAGTGCACTGGTACAGCTAGATCGATCAGTGGAACAGAATAGATGGTACAGAACAGGATCCTAGTACATATGGGGATTAAGTATATGATGTAGTTGGGTTACACATGAAACAAAGACAATTCAAACTTATTCGCTCAAGTAACCATACCATGGAAATAGAAAATTAACAGAAGGATCAGTGGAAACCAGGGATTCTTCTATTTGACAGCCTCTATCGACTTACCCTGGTGGTGTAGTGGTTAAGAGCTCCAGCTGCTAACCAAAAAGTTGGCATTTCGAATCCACCAGGTGCTTCTTGGAAACCCTATGGGGCAGTTCTACTCTGTCTTATATGGTTGCTACGAGTAGGAATCGATGGCAACTTTTTTTTTTTTTTTTTAACTGACTGTTACATAGCCCTGGTGGCGCAGTGGTTAAGCATTTGGCCGCTAATTAAAAGGTCAGCAGATCGAATCCACCAGCTGCTCCTTGGAAACCCTATAGCACAGTTCTACCCTGTCCTATAGGGTCGCTATAGTCAGAATCGACTTGAAGGCAATGGGTTTGGGTTTTTTGGTTACTGATTGTTACAGTGCAGGTATAGGTAAGACCATTAATACCTGTTGACTGAGTACACAAATTAATGAGCAGCCTGAGATTCAGTGTCATGAGCTGGAATGAGGGGCACAGTGATAAATGAGGTGTAGAGCTTGATTCTGAGTCTCAGCCAATCATGAGGCTAGAAGTAAGATTATACCCCCAATTTTTAATGCCGCATAGGAAACACAAAAGAAGGTGCAAAAGAGGAGAAAGTAATGGATATTCCCTGGGTCAAGTTTGGGACATAGAATTAGGGAGGTGCAGGGGGGAGCCAGTCTACAGTAGTGATGCACAGGATAAAAACTGCTTTATGAAGTGGCAGGAGCAAAGTACAGTTTGAAGAGAAAATAACACACGTAACAGCAAATTTAAAATACTTAAATAACTCACACACAAAAAAAGTGAAATGCATGCTTTCCATCTAACAAGAATTATCAGCTTATGTTTTAATAAAAGGAATTTTAAAAAGACCTAATATTTATTAAATGTTTGTCATGTTATAAGAATTGTTCCCTTTCCCTGCAGCCAAATATAGTCTCAGTTCAGGTTCAGGCTCTTTTTGGAAGTCTTCAATTTTCTATTACAGCCCAAAAACCAAAAACCAAACCCATTGCCATAGAGTCGATTCCAACTCATAGTGACCCTATAGCCTAGGCCACCCCCAAAATGGTGGGTAAAGGGGCTGCTCAGACGCCAAAACATTGGGAATTTCAAGGGGCTTGGGAAAGCATGCCCACACCTGGTTTAATGGAAGACTACAGAGCAAAAATGAAGTCTTTCGTTGCTATATTAACTCCCCATCTGTTCTAGCTGGCAGAGTGTGAAGTCAAGTCACTAAAATCATTCCTTTCATGTCTGCTTTCTCTCTTTCCTGGAGTGAACAACCACTTCCTCCTCCTTCTATTTGCTAATGAACTTTTGAAGTTGAAAACATTTGGAGGGAGGGGCTCAGTTTCCAGCAGGCTGAGCTCGCAGTGGAGAGTTTACTCATAGCAGACCCTCCCTGTGCCTGTTCTTGCTGTGTCTGATTCACACTCCCTAGGTCTATGGCTCCTCTAATCAAGGCCAAGGCTCCAAAGTCTCTAACTGCAGTGCTAATGTAGAACTTTTTAATCAGCCCACTAGTTGGTATTTAAGAAGTTGACCTGAACAGAGGCTTGTTCTAAACTACTCAAACATTCAGCCTCAGCATTGATCACTTTTTGAGAACCAAATAGCCTCCAACACTGAGGTTCTAATCCCATTTCATCATTGTTAGTATTCTATGATTTTGGACACCTTCCATTCCTTGAGTGGTGAATCTTCTCCAGATGTCTTCACAGCCAACACAGAAGTTTTATTCCCTTTGAAACTCTCAGTTTGAAGTTTATCATTATCTTCATTGGAAGAACAGTCTTCACTACTTCTTGTCATAAAATATCAGCCCATGTGTCTATGATATTCAACATTGGGGCAGTATGAATGTTTCCAAAGAATAAGATAGAAGTCATTTGATCTGAAATTCAGTAGGAAATGTATTTTTCATTTTGACCCAGCACACACATTTATATGTATTTATATTTATATAAATACATGTTTATATATATATATAAGAAAGATAAAATAATAGACTCTTAGTATATTGATGCGATCTGATATTTCTATTTTATTATTGTAACTTAATACATTAAAAAAATGCTTTGATAATCCTCCAAATTGATTTCAGGATTCACTAAGGGCTCCCAAAAGGAAGTTTGAAAAACACTCCTTTGGGACACTCGGCTAGAGATGGTTAAGTCATTTTTGAAATTCAGAGTCTGTATCTGAGATTCAACTATCCTCTTTTATGCCCTTTATTTCTTAGTAGTCTCTTGGGAATCACTAAGAAATTTATTTGAAAAAACTATATTTCTCTTCCCTTACTAAACATTTTGTCAATCACTATATATCCACTCACAGTTTTTTAAAATATTCTGTCAGCTCCTTTCAAATTAAATCTCATCTCAGTTCACTAGTATTGCCCCAGATCAGCAGGACTTTATGAGTGTGTTCACTATCCATTAATTCTCCAATATGATAATAAACATTGACTCAAAATTAACTGTCCCTATTCTAAGTATTGTAATTAGTCTACTTTGTACATATATGTTGAACAATGCTTTTTAACAATTGCCAACTTGCTCCCACACAAAAATTTTATCCATAATATTCAAGTCTAAGACATTTCACATTCATTCATTGCTCTTACTTAAATAAAATATTCTCCACGCCACTACCTAACTTGCTGGCAATAAATTCAATTCAGTCAATACTGGGGGTCCTTTACCTCTTCTATGAAACATTAAAAAAAGAAATCTTGAGATTATGTGATGCCTGAAAAATAGTCCATCATAATTCACACTTTACCATTGCCCCTTTAGGTTCATACTGCCACAATTGAGCAGTCATATTCACTGCCACTCAGGCGCTGGTTTTCTCTAAGTTTAACCAAAGTAAGAGATTCATGTCACTCCATTCTCGCCACTAACCTCCTCCATCTGACCATATACACAACAATCTTCAACCCCATCACCAATATTGGGTGATGTGTGCCATCGAGACACAAGTTTCCATAACAAGCTGAAACCACAAAGTTTCTTTTGAAAATCTCAGGTAACTTCACTCTCTTGGACCAGCCACATCTTCTGCTCCCACTAAAAATACTCCCTTCCTGTGCCTACTTCTCTGGAATAATTCGGCCTAGAAAGGGTGGTTCCTTTCCCTTTTAACTGTGTTGATTACTTGTGGGAACTCAGACCTTTAAACATATAATGGGAATTTATTTCAGTGAGATGAGCTTGGACAGAGAAGATGCTTTATTCTTTCTTGGTAAAAGTCCACAGCAGCAAAGAAAACTGAGATACCAGTTTTGATTGTGTGTGTGTGTGTGTTAGGGGGTGGGAGCGAAAAGGACTTTCTTGTTACTAATTCATTTTAAGCACATAAGTCTACCTTCCTTTGAACGCTAGAGAAAGCTTAAAAGACAGCATAGGGAAAAAAAATGCAGAAACTCTTTACAAACACTTTTATTTAATAGAACAATGTAAGATTTGGAGACTATCATTCATTATTTCAATTTCTAAAATTGTGTGCCCCATTATATAAATAAAAGTTTGAAAACACTTAATAAAATCAAGTATATAAATTAATATCAAGGGAAGAATTATAAAATTATGCTTTATATTACTACAGATAGGAAACACTGCTTCTATTTTTTTAAGAAGTCTAATAGTTTGTGCAGTATAAGGGTTTCTCTTATAAATATATGGTCTTTCTGGCCTTGGGTTTCTAATTCTCCAAAGATGATTGGCTGGGTCACAATCTTGTAAGGGATTGGTCAATTGTATGCAAATAGTGCTGCCTAAAGCCATCCAAAAGGACCGAGTGACTTGCTTATGTAAGCAGTCAATCTGACAGAGGTTTTTTAGAGAGAGGCAGTGGGAGAAGGAGGGAACCCCTCAAAGAGCTGTAATATGGGTCAAGAGCTGTAACACTGAGGACTGTGCCAGTCAGCAGCAGCAGTACAACTGGCAGGAACCAGGAGACTGCCCTTAGACGGTACAATGGTCTTGCTGGCCCACAGAGAGAGGTAGCTGTGGTAGGCTTGCTAGCCCATGGAGAGAGAGAGTTGAGAGCTTGACAGTAGGAGGTTTGCTGGTGGAACTAGAGTTATAACACTTGTCTAAACAGGGTAGAGGCCTGAGAGGGGCCTGGCAGCAGAAGACTGAGAGTGGCTTGGCCTGCCCCTGTGGCCTAGAAGGAGCTGCGAGCTGTTCTGATTGGAAGTTGTCCTGATTGATGAAGTTGATCCTGTCTCCAGAGTTGTATCCTTTTACCTCCAAGTTGATCCTGATTCTAATTTGTAGTCTTTTACTTTCCTTAAAAAACATACACACAACTGTGAGTATAGTCTGTGAGTTTTGCATGCCCATTGCAACAAATTATAGAGCCCAGCAGAGAAGTGGAGAGTGCCATGGGGAGGATGGCTGGTATCAGAAATGGTGAAAAAGTTGGAGAGTAGAGGTATGTCTGACCCTCTACCTCACAGGAACCAGCTTTATACTGATACTGGTTCTTCTCACCCTTCTCTTGAAGTTAGATGAGTTCAGATGCTAGATTATAGTTTGTATCTACGGAACTTTAAAAGTGGACATAGTATAGATTAGGGCAATCACAACAATAAATAGGATGGTAATCAGTCCTGTGTTCTCAACAAGTCCGGGGAAATCATGCTTATCCTAATCAACAGAAAGAAGTGGGTAGAAATACGTGACTAGATAAGTAATTGATTTTTACCCTTCCTTCACTAGGAAGAAATATTACAAGTGGCATCGTATGTAATGCAGAAGATACTATGTAACCAGATTTAGAGATATTTATTGATCTCCTCACGTATGACACAAAGACAGACTAAAATTTTTCTACTTTGATTAGTTGCATTTCTATTCTTGCTTTTTTTTTGTTGTTAGTTGCCATCAAGTCTATTCCAACTCACTGTAATCTCAAGTGTGCAGAGTAGAACTGCTCCATAGGATTTTCAAGGCTGTGACCTTTTGGAAGCAGATTGCCAGGCCTGTCTTCTGAGGTACCTCTGGCTGGGTCTGAACCACCAGACTTTCAGCTAGCATTTGAGTGTCTGTGCTTACCATATCTTACAGCATCTATCTCACCACTATATGTATAAAAGTGGTAACAATGAAATGTAATAATTACATGAAATTTCTCTCATTTCACTGACTAGTAGAAAAAGTGTTGAAAGACCAAAGAGAGAAAGAGACACAGTGAAAATGAAAAAAAATTGAACACTCAGCAAACTCAGGGAATGAAAACTTTAGTTTTGCTTACAATAGCAATGCCAATCATCTAATTAACTCCATCTACATTTTTCAGTTGTATTCTTTCATTTTTTGAGGTTAAATCTGTAGTGGTTTTTTCCAAGTTTCTGTTTCAACTTATGAGTGTTTAGTGTTTTCAAATGTTCAGTTCTAAAATTATTAGAAACATATTTGATTTTACTATGGATAAACCAAATTGTTTTGTATGTAAGTGTGAATACACACACACATGAACATAAATGAAGAAAGAATGAAAGGAGATAAGGAAAGAAAAAGCTTATCTTAGATATTTGTGTGTTAAGAGACCCAGTTGTTCATGTTAGCGCTTTTGTTCCTTTGAGTTTTATGGTAGTGAGCTTTTGCTAAGCTCTTTTTCAGTAATGATCTTACAACAACAAAGCCTTATTTCTCACTGGTGTTACTTGTCCTTCACAGCTCAGCAGTAGTTTTGCTTTATATTATTTCACTGAAGGATCCAAACTAAAAGAATCCCCTCAAACTTCTTCTTGAGGCAAAAAAAGAAAAGCCACGTTGGAACTATATCATGTTCTTAAAGCTTCCAGTCAACAATGTTACACATCACTTTCAGTCAATATTTCACTGGTCTGAGCTACTCACATAACCAAGCCTCATTGTAAGTGGAACATGGGGCAGAAGTATAACACTTTCTCAGAGAGGAATGTTGCAAGTCACGTGGCAACGAGCAATAATGTGTCCATTCTCTCCAGTGTGGGAGTAAATAATTAGGAATATCAATGCAATCTACCACAGAGTCCTTGTCAGTGTTTTATTACTTGTAAACTCAAAGTTATATTCTAGAGTAATTTAAACTACATATACTTGATTTTGCTCCATTAAAATATTGCTGTTGGGGCCTCCTAATTCTCTCTCTGCTTACTCTAACTCAATAAAATAGCAATAGGAAAAGAAAGGAAGATAAGACCAATTTCCAAAAGTTTCAGTTGGAAAACTTTTATTTACAAACCAAGGCTGCTCTCACTGCTAGTTTGGCATGCATCGTCATAATTTATTGAACGAAATCTTCAATATTACACGTATAAGTGGATAACACATAGCAGGAGAATAACTCTCCACCAGTTTGTTTTTTTCTCATTTCCTACCAGCTGAAGGGTATCAACTGAAAATATTCCAGGGAAGAAGCATTAAATAAAGTGGGGCTGTAGGCCTCAACATCTCCTTTGTACATACAAAGAAATGTTGTTGAGTATCCCTCAGATACACCAGAGAGAATTAAGCCAGTCATCATGTGTAACATTGTTTGTGTTCCTACCTGCATTTTAATACCATCTGGGTGGAAAAGAAATTGACCAGCACTGATTTCATTCCAGTGAAAGAGCTAACCAGAAACAAAAAGAAAGTTCTCAGCAATCGGCACCTGGGAAATGTGGAAATTTCTCAGGTTTTAGAAAACAGCAGATTCAGTTCTCCCTTACACTTCTGGAAGGGTAAAACCTAAATATAATCTGGGATGTAGAAGAGAGAGGAATGACCTTTCTCTTTACATATGAAGAGAAGCACTATTTGTACGAGGATCAAGCTGCTGAGGAAGGCTATAGACAAGTTGTCAGAGCAATGCTCCCCGTATTTTTTCTTTTCCTATCCTCATACTTCTCTGAACCATACTTTCTCAGGTCTTCTGCTCTTTTATCCATTTGTTTACAAGGATGGTGGTTGTGGTGGATAATGTTAATTCCTATTTTTCCTTATGTCCTCAACATGAATGCACAAAGAAAATAATACGCTAAATCTCTTCAAGTATTTAGACTAGAAGTTTGTCAGGGAAAAAAAAGTAATGGACTTACTAAAGGTACTCATTTATACAAACCACCTGCCTCTTACAATTAATATGGACATTTGAGAAGGAGCTTTAAGAACATTTCATAAACACCAATCCTGAAAATTTAAAATGAAGCTTTAAATATTTAACAGCATTTGTGCAAACACAACACATAAGCTATAATTTAACAATTTAAGGACACTTCTAAATTTAAACTTCTTTTAAAATTAACAAACTGAAATTTAGTAATTTTGAGCATGGAATGAAGTTCTTAGGGAATCCAGGAAGTTATTTATTCAAAATAAATAAGTACTACCAAATCTAACAGACACTGTCTGTGGCAAAACTCAAAAACTATTATTTTCTTGCATCTGCAACATTTGCTAATGTAATAAGGCTTGATTTTACAATACACTCCTTTTATACACCAGTTTTTAGAGATCTAATTATATGGTATATCTTTTAATGTGACCCAATTTTTAGGTAAGTCTTTATTTAAAAATCAAATACAATTTATAAAAACAAATATGTGTCAATTGTTTTCTGCGTTGTATAAATATTATTTCAGCATTTGTTAACTGTATAAACTACTCTTAAGCTGTAAAACTGCGATAAATAATGAAGTCATTTTGGTTAGACAGTGTATAATTTCATTAGATAAAAATATAGAACTTTAGAACTAATGCTAGAGGGTTCTACATTATTTAATTTAATATGCCTTCATTTCAACTGGATAAAATCTCAATTCTCCAGATTCTATTTCATCATAAAGTAATTAAAAATATGTTGCAGTGATTCACCCTGAAACATCTGAGTTACAAAAGATGCTAATATGAAGGGATTATAAGAAGTAGGGCCTTACCCATTTAGGATTTAGACATTTTCTCTTGTTAAAAGAATATGAAACAGTAGGAGAGAAATCTAGCAATCACTTTTTAATAGCGTTCTTTGAAAGCATGTTTACATGTTAAAAAGAAAATATATGGTATGCTATAGAGGAAAATAAGCTTACATATCAAATGTTCATGATCCTTAAAATTGTCCAATATATTTGTTTTGATTGGCTTGCATTATACTTTTCACTGAAAATTTTCATGCATTAAACTTTGTCTTCCTAAAGATAGCATCATGGAGACCACCATACAAATGTTGCTAGATTAACTGTCCAAGAGACTTTTGTACATGAAAAGGAATAGTCACTAGTACCTTTTGTATCATTTATGAATCTTGTGAGTGATTAACATTCTTTTAATTGTTAAACAATATTCCTACAGTTAAAATGTATACATTTCAATAAATGTTGTTATAGCAATTGGACATCTATAATGGGGGAAAGCTATTCGTAAGGTTTTCACTGGCTAATTCTTTTCAGAGACCACTAAGCAACATCATGATGAATGGAGAAAAGATTGAAAAGATTGAAGTTGTCAAGGATTTCATTTTACTTGAATCCACAATCAACACCCATGGAAGCAGCAGTCAAGAAATCAAAAGACGCATTGCACTGGGCAAATCAGCTGCAAAAGACCTCTTTAAAGTGTTGAAAAGCAAAGATGTCACCTTGGAGACTAAGGTGTGCCTGACCCAAGCCATGATATTTTCAATCGCATCATATACATGAGAAAGCTGGACAATAAATAAGGAAGACCGAAGAACAATTGACGCCTTTGAATTGTTGTGTTGGCGAAGACTATTGAATATACCATGGACTGTCAAAAGAACAAACAAATCTGTCTTGGAAGAAGTACAACTAGAATGCTCCTTAAAAGGAAGGATGGCGAGACTACGTCTTATATACTTTGAATGTATGGTCAGGATGGATCAGTCCTTAGAGGACATCATGCTTGGTAAGGTACAGGGTCAGCGAAAAGGAGGAAGACCCTCAACGAGATGGATTGGCACAGTGGCTGCAACAATGGGCTCAAGCATAACAACAATTGTGAGCATGGCACAGGACCGGGCAGTGTTTCGCTCTGTAGTACATATGATCGCAATGAGTCTGAACTGACTCGACGGCACCTAACAACAACAACGATGGGGGGGGGGAGACAATCACCTTGACATAAAACCTCACAACTTATATAAAAGTTAACCCAACATGGATTATTGATTTAATTTTAATATATAAAATTATAAAAATTTTAGAAGAAAACAAGAGAAAATCTTTGAGTCCTAAGATTAGGCAAATGTTAGACATGAAACCAACCAAACCAAAATCAAACCCCTTGCCACTGAGTCAATTTTGACTCACAGCAACCCTATAAGACAGAGTAAAACTGTCCCACAGGGTTTCCGCAGCTGTAATCTTTACGGAAGCAGACTGATACACATTTCTTCTGTGGAGCAGCTAGTGGACTCAAACCACCAATCTTTTGGTTAACAGCCAAGCACTTGAATCACTGTGCCACCAGGGCTCCTTGAAACCAAGAACATGATCAATAAAATAATAAAATCAATAAACAGGGTTTCATCAACATTTAAATCTTTTTCTCTAAAAAAGACCCTGTCAAGAGTATGAAAAGACAAGCTACAAACTTGGAGAAAATATTTTCAAGCCACATATCTAAAATATATAAAACCAAAACAAAGCAAATGGAGGCAAGCCAAGATGGTGGAGTAGTCAGACGATTCTGGTGTTCCCTCTTACAACAAAGATCCAAAAAACCAAGTGAATTGATTATATATGACAATCTAGGAGCCCTGAACATCAAAGGCAAAGTTGAGGAACCGGACTGAGTGGCAGGGGAGGGACAGTTTGGAAGCAGTGAGGAATTGCCAGACTTGACCCGTCGAGAGCCTGAGTCCTTCAGCGCAGATCAGTTTGGGGGTGAGCAGTGAGGCAGGCAAGTAGCGGCACTAGGGAAGCGTTTTCCGCACTGGGAGAGACCCAGCGGCAGAGAGTCTACTCGGCCGTTCAGAACCAGCGAGAAGCAGCTCTCGATTGGCGGAAGATGAATACTTGCGTCCGGCCTACCGTGTGGATCAAAAACACCCCCCTTTGGGAAAAACCTCTTTCCCATTTACCTTCTCACTCCCTACTCTGCACTGGGTCGTGGACTGGCTTCAGCAACTGCCAAGTCCCCTGGGCCAGAAGTAGGACCTGTCACGGACCCTGAGCCATTCTTCTGGCCTTGGAGAGTGGCCAAATTAACAAACAGGGGAAAAAATAATCTGCCAGCTCCCCTAAGCCAGGAACTCACGGTAGGCACAGCTCCTTTGCCTAGGCACAGGCATAAAAGATCTATGGACTTTGAGGGCCTTTCCCCCTGCGTAGACTTGCGTGGGCCCTTTTCAACAGCACAGGCCCTCATTACCGCAGTACAACAGGGTATATATCTGAAGACTAACTTCAACTGATTCAGCTGTGAAGTGGTAGGTTCATGACATTTGCCACTGCTCTGCCCATTAAGCAGGGTCTTCACCTGCCCACATCAGGGGCCTGAAGACTTATGGCTCCACCCACGCACCTAGCCACCTGATACAGGGGCCCAAGAATAAGAGGTGTCCCCAGTCCTTACACCCAACAGCACTGAGTGCTCATATTCTGGCTGCAAAACACACCCACCTATGCACTCTAGGGAAAAGGGACACGCTTTCCTCCTGGACACTTGGGGGTGGCTGTCAGCCCCCTGCCTTGCTCAGCCTGTGTCCCCCTGCTGTAACTGGATGCTTGTGCCTGCACCAATCACCCATGCCTGTCTAGAATTGTAGGTGAGTACCTGAACAACACACTTGGTGGCCGACCACCTGGACACCTGAGCTGAATCCATACAGGAGGAGTGGGCAGACTCCTGGGCTCACATAATTAGTGGCAGGTATTCTCTGGCCACCTGGAGGCAGGACATTGGAGCTTCAAGAGTGCTGGTGACTGAGCTAGCTCACATGAGCAGCCTATTTGGGCACATCAAAACAAAACAGAAAGGACACAGCAAGAAAACATAAAATAAATAAATCTAATAACTTACTGATAGCTCGGAGACAACAGTTAATATCAAATCACATAAAGAGGCAGTCCATGATGGCTTCAGAAAGCTCCCAAAATAAAGAACCTAGAAATTTTCCAGAGGAGGAAAATTTCTTGGAATTACTGGAGGCGGAATACAAAAGATTAATATACAGAACTCTTGAAGAGATGATGAAGGAAATTAAGCAAAATGCAGAATATGCAATAGAGGAAATTAAAAATATAAGAGCATAATGACAAATTTAATAGGCTGCAGGAATCCATAGAGAGACAGCAATCAGAAATCCTGAAGATTAACAATAAAATTTCAGAACTAGACAACTCAACAGAAAGTCATAGGAGCAGATTTGAGGCAATGAAAGTCAGAATTAGTGAGACTGAAGATAAAGCACTTGACGCCAACTTATTTGAGGAAAAATCAGAAAAAAGGATTAAAAAAATGAAGAAACCCTAAGAATTATATGAGATTCTATCAAGAGGAATAACCTACGAGTGACTGGAGTACCAGAACAGGGAGGGATAACAGAAAATACAGAGAAAATTTTTGGAAAATTTGTTGGCAGAAAACTTCCCTGATATTATGAAAGATCGGAAGATATCTACCCAAGATGCTCATTGAACCCCACATAAGGTAGATTCCAAAAGAAAATCACCAAGACATATTATAATCAAACTTGCCAAAAACAAAGACAAACAGAGAATTTTAAGAGTGGTTAGGGATAAATGAAAAGTCATCTACAAAGGAGAGTCAGTAAGAGTAAGCTCGGACTACTCAGCAGAAACCATGAAGGCAAGAAGGCAATGGGATGACATATATAAAGCCTTGAAGGAAAAAAAAACTGCAATCCAAGAATAGTATATCCAGCAAAACTGTCTCTCAAATATGATGGTGCAATTAGGGCACTTCCAGATAAACAGAAGTTTAGGGAATTTTCAAAAACCAAACAAAAATTACAAGAAATACTAAAGGGAGTCCTCTGGTTAGAAAATCAGTAACATCAGATAACAACCCAAAACTAGAACACAGGACAGAGCAACTAGATATCAACCCACATAAGGAAGTTATAAAAATAAATCAAAGATAAAACACTAAAATAGGGAAACAGATGTCAATATGTAAAAGATGACAACATTAAAACAAATAAAAAGGGACATAAAAATGTAGACATAGATTTTTCATATGGAGAGGAAGTCAAGGGTTTATAAAGAAATAAAAGACTGGTATAAACTTAGAAAGATAGGGGTAAATATTAAGGTAACCAAAAAAGAAACTAACTATCCTACAAGTCAAAATAAAAACAACAAAAATATAAAGACTTGGGAAATAAAAAATCAACAAAAATGAAAAAGACAAAAAGAAAATTCAGAAAGAAAAATGACTCAGCACAGACAATTAAGTGGAACAAAGAAACTGAGAACAACCACACAAAAAAATACATCAAAATGACAGCACTAAACTCATACCTATCAATAATTACACTGAAAGAAAATGGACTAAATGCACCAATAAAGAGACAGAGAGTGGCAGATTGGATAAAAAAACATGATCTGTCTATATGCTGCCTACAGGAGACACACCTTAGACTTAAAGACACAAACAAACTAAAAGTCAAAGGATGGAAAAACATATATCAAGCAAACAACACTCAAAAAAGAGCAGGAGTGGCAATATTAATCTCTGACAAAATAGACTTCAAGGTAAAATCCACCACAAAGGATAAGGAAGGGCACTATATAATGATTAAAGGGTCAATACACCGGCAGGATATAACTATAATAAATACTTACGAATGCAATGACAGGGCTCCCAAATGCATAAAACAAACTCTAACAGCATTGAAAAGAGAAATAGCTCCACAATAGTAGTAGACTTCAACACACCACTTTCGGCGAAGGACAGAACAACCAGAGAGAAGCTCAACAAAGAGATGGAAGATCTAAATGCTACAATCAACCAACTTGATCTCATAGACATATACTGAACACTCCACCCAACAGCAGCCAAGTATACCTTCTTTTTCTAACACACATGGAACATTCTCCAGAAGAGACCACATATTAGGCCATAAAGCAAGCTTTAACAAAATCCAAAAC
>NW_004444080.1:5176515-5177656 GCF_000243295.1 Trichechus manatus latirostris
GTGCTGGCATAACTGGATATCCATCTGCAAAAAACTGAAACAAGACCCATACCTCACACCATGTACAAAAACTAACTCAAAATGGATCAAAGACTGAAATATAAAATCGAAAATGATAAAGATCATAGAAGAAAAAATATGGACAATGCTAGGAGCCCTAATACATGGCATAAACACAATATGAACCATAAGTAACAATGCACAAGCACCAGAAGAGAGACTAGATTATTGGGAGCTCCTAAAAATCAAACACTTATGCTCATCAAAAGACTTCACCGAAAGAGTCAAAAGACAACCTACAGACTGGGAAAAAATGTTTTCCTATGATAGATCTGATCAGTGTCTAATCTGTAAAATCTACAAGATACTATAAAACCTGAACAACAAAAAGACAAATAATCCAATTAAAAAATGGGTGAAGGTTATGAACAGGTGCTTCACCAAAGAAGATGTTCAGGCAGCTAACAGACACGTGAATACTCAGGATCATTAGCCACTAGAGAAATGCAAATAAAAACTACAATGAGATACCATCTCACCCCAACTAGGCTAGCATTAATCCAAAAAACACAAAATAATAAATTCTGGAGAGGTTGTTGAGAGACTGGAACACTTATACACTGTTTGTGGGAATGTAAAATGGTATAACCACTTTGGAAATTGATTTGGCACTTCCTTAAAAAGCTAGAAATAGATGTACCATACTACCCAGCTCTCCTGCTCCTTGGAATATATCCTAAGGAAATAAGAGCCATCACACGAATAGATATATGCACACCTATGTTTATTGCAGCATTGTTCACAACAGGAAAAATATGGAAACAACCTAGGTCCCCATCAATGGACAAATGGATAAACAAATTATGGTATATCCACACAATGGAATACTACATAACAATAAAGAACAATGATGAAGCTGTGAAACATCTTATAACATAAAGGAATCTGGAGGGCATTATGCTGAGTGAATTTAGTCAGTCACAGAAGGGCAAATAGTTATAAGATCATTATTATAAGAACTCAAGGAAAGGTTTATACACAGAATAAAACGTTCTTTGATAGTTACCAGTGTGGGTAGGGAGGATGATGGTTATTCACTAACTAGATAGTAGACAAGAATTATCTTAGGTGAAGGGAAGGA
>NW_004444080.1:5178372-5184195 GCF_000243295.1 Trichechus manatus latirostris
GAGGTGAGATGAGAAGGCAGAGAGGGTTAGGAGCTGGTTGAATGTACATGGGAAATCAGGGGTGGAAAGAAAGAGTGTGGTGTCACAGTATAGGGAGAGCAATTAGGGTCACCTAACAATGTATGTATAAATTTTTGTATAAGAGACTAAGTTGAAATGTAAACTTTCACTTAAACTACAACAATAAAAAAAAAAAAGAAAAAAGAAAAAGAAACCAAACGCATTGCTGTCAAGTCGATTCCAATTCCCACAGGACAGAGTAGAACTGCCCGATAGGGTTCCAAGGATTGGCTGGTGGATTTGAACTGCCAGCCTTCTGGTTAGCATCTGTGCTCTTAACCAATGTGCCACCAGGGCTCCAAAATATATAAAGTATTTTTAAATCCAACAGTAAAGAGAAAACAAAACAAACAATCCAAGTAGAAAATGGGAAAAAGACATGAACCAACATTTCACCAAGGAGAACAGATGGATGGCAAAAAAGCACATGAAAAGATATGCAGCATCTTTAGCAATTAGGGAAATACAAACTAAAACCACAATGCAATATCACTACATACCTACTAAAACAACTAAAATTAAAAATACTGATAACAGCAAATGTTAACAAGGATGCAATGAAACTATATCTATCATACCTTGCTAATGGGAATGTAAAATAATACGGTCACTCTGGAAAATAGTTTGGCAATTTCTTATCAAACTAAATACATCCCTACCATATGACCCTGGACATTTAAGCCAGAGAAATAAAAACTTACGTTCACAGAAAACAACAAGTTTCCACTGAAGCATAAAGGCCTATAAAAATGCTCATAGCAACTTTATTGATAATAAGAAAAAAACAAACCAAAACAAAACTCCTTCAATATGTGAATGGTTAAAAGGACTGTGGTACATCCATACAACACAATACTACTCAGTAACAAAAAAAAAAAAAGAAAAAAGAAAAAAAAAAAAAGGGGAGACATGGAACAACTTGAATCAATCTGAAGGGCATTATGCTAAGTAAGAAAAGCCAATCTCAAATGGCTATATACTGTATTATTCCATTTATGTAGCATTCTTGAAATGACAAAATTTTAAAGAAGGCAAACAGATTAGTAATTGCCAGGAAATAGTGATTGTTGGAGTGAGATGACTACAAAGGGTAGCCAGAGGGAATTCCTTTGCAGTGATGAAAATTCTATTTGTGCCGGTAGTTACATGAATCTACGGTGTTGTTGTTAGGTGCCAGCAAGTTGGTTCTAACTCATAGCAACTCTATGTACAACAGAATAAAACACTGCCCAGTCCTGCACCATCCTCACAACCATTGCTGTGTTTGAGCTCATTGCTGCGGCCACTGTGTCAATCCATCTAGTTGAGGATCTTGTTTTTTGCTGACCCTCTACCTTACAAGCATAATGTCCCTCTCCAGGGACGGGTTTCTCCTGATAATATGTCCAAAGTATGTGAGATGAAGTCTCACCATCCTTGCTTCCAAGGAGCACTCTGGCTGTACTTCTTCCAAGAGAGACTTAGTCCTTCTGGCATTGTGGTGTATTCAATATTTTTCGCCAACACCATAATTCAAAGGCATCAGTTCTTCTTCAGTCTTCCTTATAGTCTAGCTTTTACATGCATTGAAGGCAACTGAAAATATCATGGCTTGAGTCAAGCGTATCTTAGTCCTCAAAGTGACATCTTTGCTTTTCGACACTTTAAAGAGGTCTTTTGCAGCAGACTTGCCCAATGTAGTATGTCGTTTGATTGCTTGACTGCTGCTTCCATGGGCATTGATTGTGGACAAAAGTGAAATGAAATCCTTGAAAACTTTAAGATTTTCTTCATTTATCATGATGTTGCTTATTGGTACAGTTGTGAAGATTTTTCTTTACTTTATGTTGAGGTGCCATCCATCCTGAAGGCTGTGGTCTTTGATCTTCATCAGTAAGTCCTTCAAGTCCTCTTCAATTTCAGCAAGCAAGGTTGTGTCATCTGCATATCGCAGGTTGTTAATGAGTCGTCCTCCAATCCTGATGCCCCCTCCTTCTTCATATAATCAAGCTACTCAGATTATTTGCTCAGTATACAGATTGAATAAGCATGGTGAAAAGATACAACTCTGACACACATCTTTTCTGACTTTAAACCATGCAGTATCCCCTTGTTCTGTTCGAGTGACTGCCTCTTGTTCTATGTACAGGTTCTGCACAAGCACAATTAAGTGTTCTGGAATTCCCATTCTTTGCAATGTTATCCATAATTTGTTATGATCCACACAGTCAAATGTCTTTACATAGTCAATAAAACACAGGTAAACATCTTTCTGGTATTCTCTGCTTTCAGCCAAGGTTCATCTGACATCAGTAATGATATCCCTCATTCCATGTCCTCTTCTGAATCCGGCCTGAACGTCTGGCAGTTCTTTGTCAATATACTGCTGCAAGCACTTCTGAAAGATCTTCAGCAAAATTTTACCTGCTTGTGATATTAATGATAGTGTTCAATAATTTCCACGTCTTGTTGGATCACCTTTCTTTGGAATGGGCACAAGTATGGATCTCTTCCAGTCAGTTGGCCAGGTAGCTGTCTTCCATATTTCTTGGCATATACAAGTGAGCACCTCCAGTGATGCAGGAATCTATACATGGCACAAAATTTCATAGACCTACAAACAAACACACATATATACAATCATACATATATACACATATGTGTGCACATAAACATGGTAAAATCTGCATATAGGCTATAGTCTAGTTAACAACATTGCACCAATGTCAGTTTCCTGGTTTTGATATTGTACTACAGATATGTGGAATGTAACCATTGGGTGAATCTGGATGAAGTACACAGGACTCTTCTTATTACTTGTGCATCTTCCTGTGAGTCTATAATTATTTAATATGAAAAGTTTAAAATGTATAAGTTTAACAAATTGAAGTTTCCCAAACATTTAAACGCTGATTAAATGTGTTATACGCTTCTTAATATTAAACTCTCAAGTTTAATATATATCAGATTATTTAAAATTCTGTAAGACCTATAACAATTGGAACTTGGGGTCTCCAGTATACAGAAAGCTGGGAAGAGTGTTGCTCCCACTGTAACACATTTAGAAAAATCCAGATAATCTATGATATCATAACTTTTCTTGAGCTTATTAGAGAAATGATGTTGTAGCACAAAAATCTAAGAAAAGACAAGAATCAGTTTACCTAGGGCAAAACACAAGGACATGGATGGGGCTAGCATACAAATGCTTAAGGAGGATTAGCCAAGAGTATAGAGCCCCGGGGAGGTAGCAAAGAAGGAAGTTTGCACCCATTCACATGTTCTTCATATACTTCACCACGTGGGGCTGCAGAACTCCATAGAAAGCATGTGGTAGAAACATGGGGGAGGGAACAGCCACCACTGTTGGAATTTGAAGCCCCACCTGGATCATCCTATCCTACAGACCAAAGCCTAAGCCACCAAGGGAAGGCACCACACTTGTCTCTCCCAGTGAATAGGTGAGGACCCATTGTGGCTGGTGGAGGTGGGTGGGGAGAGCTGAAAAAAGTGTTTTTTAATTAACAGGGTTGGTAGGGAAAACTTCTTTCCCAGATCTTTTGAGATTCCTTAGCATTGGAGGAAGGACAGATCATTAAAAAAGTCACAATCCTAAGAACCAGGAACAAAAACCCTAAGATTGTGGCTGAACCAGGAAAACAGAAAGCACAAAAGCACACCACTACCACCTCCACCCTTCTACCTCCCCATTCAACCCCTACTCCCATCTACCACCTGGCTAGCAAGCATCCAGAAATATCAAAAGCAAATGTACCATTAGGAGATGGACAAAAGAATGAGGAGAGAACCTCTGAGACACGGGCACATTAAAAAAAAAAAAAAAAGCCTAAAATTTAGAGCAGAGCAGGAGCACTAAGGAAAAACCTCCAATAATTCAATCCCCATCCTAATCACAAGGTAATACAAGAGCACGTTCAAGCTGATGGTGTAACAACAACAAAAACAAACCAACCAACTCAGCTTTACTAACAACTAGATTTACTAAAATCCCCATCTAAAGGTATAGAAATAAGAAGATGTATGTCCATTTCCATCCATCAGTAATATTTGTCTCAGACACTAGTTACCATCACATGATGTCTTTGAGTGAAATGCATACCAAAACAATGTCAAGACAAGCAATAAATAGAACCAGATAGATAAAAATAAATAAAGTCCAGACTCTGAAAGCATCAGACATAGAATTTTAAATAACTATAATGAAACTGATAAATTTATTTGATACATTTTCTCTAGAGAAAAAGGTGGGCATCGTTTATGAACAGATAGGAAATTTCAAAGATACGGAAATTATAAGAAAAGCTCAAATGTCAATCCAGAAATTAAAAAAAAAAAAAAAGTCAATGCAACAGAGATGAAGAATGCCTTCAACAGGCTCATCAGCTGATTCAATGCAGCTGAGGAAAAAAAAAGATAACCTGTAAAGATGATGTTGTTGTTAACTGCCATTATGTCTGTCCCCGACTCATAGTGACCCCATACACAATAGAAAAAAAATCACTGCCTGATCCTGAACCAGTTGTGGATCTGACAGTGTGATCCATAGGATTTTCGTTGGCTGATTTTTGGAGGTAGACCACCAGGCCTTTCTTCCCAGTCAGTCTTGGTCTGGAAGCTCAGTTGAAACACGTTCAGCATCATAGCCATATTCAAGTTTCTGCTGACAAACGGGTAGTGGCTGAGCAAGAGGTGCATTGGCTGGGAATTAAGCCCAGACCTCTTGCCTGAAAGGCAAAAATTCTACCACTGAACAACCACTGCCCCTTTAAACTTGAAGACAGAGCAATAAAAATAACCAAAACTAAAACGCAAAGAGAAGAGAGTGGAAAAAAAAAAAGTACATAGAATCCTAAGCAATGGGACAATATCAAATAGTCTAACATATGCGTAATTGGAAGAGCAGAGAGCAAAAGAACTATGTTGAGATAATGGATGAATTAAACAATAATAATAATGTAATAAATTAAATCATGGAGACAAGAAACTTGGAGAACAGCAATAAATTTGTTCATTCTTCTGGCAATCCATGGTATATTCAATTATTCACCAACACTATAACTCAAATGCATCAATTCTTCTTTGGTCTTCCTTATTCGTTGTCCAGCTTTCGCACGCATATGAGGTGATTGAAAATACCACGGCTTGGGTCATGCACACTTTAGTCCTCAAAGTGACATCTTTGCTTTTCAACACTTTAAAGAGGTCTTTTGCAGCAGATTTGCCCAATGCAATGCGTCTTTTGATTTCCTGACTGCTATTTCCATGGGCATTGATTGTGGACTCAAGTAAAATGAAGTCCTTGACAACTTCAATATTTTCTTTATCATGATGTTGCTTAGTGGTCCAGTTGTGAGGATTTTTGCTTTCTTTATGTTAAGGTATAATCCATTCTGAAGGCTGTAGTCTTTATCAGTAAGTGCGTCAAGTCCTCTTCACTTTCAGCAGGCAAGATTGTGTCATCTGCATATCACAGGTTGTTAATGAGTCTTCTTCCAATCCTGATGCCATGTCAGGGGCATCACAATGGGGGAGTAGGGGGTGCACACTGTCAGAGAGCGTGACACCAAAATGACTGTCTATAAAATTTTTGTGCAGTGTTTCAGCAGAAAATTATTTTTTATAAAAATACCTCTGTAGTTAGTTATAACAACAAAAACTTTTTTTTTTTTTTTTAAATATTTTATTGTACTTCAGGTGAAGGCTTACAGAACAGATAGTTTCTCATGTAACAGTAACACACATGCTGTTTTATGACATTGGTTA
>NW_004444080.1:5192836-5194261 GCF_000243295.1 Trichechus manatus latirostris
ATTCTGTCAATTCCTGGAAGCTTGTTTTTCATCAATGACTTCAGTGCAGCTTAGACTTCTTCCTTCGGTACCATTGGTTCTTGATCATATGCTGCTTCCTAAAATGGTTGGAAGTAGATCAATTCTTTTTGGTACAGTGATACTGTGTATTCCTTCCATCTTCTTTTAATGCTTTCTGCATCATTTAATTTTTTGCCTATAGAATCCTCCAATATTGCAACTTGAGGCTTGAATTTTTTCTTCAGTTCTTTCAGCTTGAGAAATGCTGAGCATGTTCTTCCCTTTTGGTTTTCTAGTTCTGGGTCTTTGCACATTTCATTACAATACTTTACTCTGTCTTCTTTAGCCACCCTCTGAAATCTTCTATTCAGCTGTTTTACTTCATCATCTCTTCCATTTGCTTTAGCTACTCTACGTTCAAGGGTAAGTTTCAAGGTCTCTTTTGACATTCATTTTGGTCTTTTCTTTCTTTTTTGTCTTTTAAATAACATACTTATTTGGATGACCAAAATAAAATAAGTGGCAAAACTAAGTACTGTTGATAATGAGGAACAACTGGAACTCTCATAGACTGTTAGTGGAAACACAAAATGCAACACTGTCTTGATCATCTAGTGCTGTTATAACATTAATATCACAAGTAGATGGCTTTAACATAAAGAA
Organism: Trichechus manatus latirostris; assembly: GCF_000243295.1. Taxonomy (NCBI): domain Eukaryota; kingdom Metazoa; phylum Chordata; class Mammalia; order Sirenia; family Trichechidae; genus Trichechus; species Trichechus manatus. The sequence goes on from NW_004444080.1 coordinate 5,193,500, forward strand.
GTTTATTCTCTCACAGTCCAGTAGGCTAGAAGTCTGAACTCAGGGCTCCAGCTCCAGAGGAAGGCTTTCTGTCTCTGTCGGCTCTGGAGGAAGGTCCTTGTCATCAGTCTTCCCTTGGTCTGGGAGCATCTCAGCACAGGAATCTCAGGTCCAAAGACGTGCTATGCTTCCAGCATTGCTCTGTTGGTGGTATGAGGTCCCCAAGTCTCTGCTCACTTCTCTCACTCTTTTTTTTTTTTAATTTGTGGTTTTTTTTAATTGTAATTCAGGTGAAGGTTTACAGAACAAATAATTTCTCTTTAAACAGTACACATATTGTTTTATGACATGGGTTAACAACCCCACAACATGTCAACCCTCTCCCTTCTCGACCTTTTTTGTTTGTTTGTTTTGGTGAAAATATACATAGCCAAAGATACACCATTTCAAAAATTTCTACAGGCACAGTTCAGTGACATCGATTACGTCCTTCCAGTTGTGCTGCTATTCTCACTTTAGATGAAGGTTTACAGAAGAAAAGTTTCTCATTAAACAGTTAGTACACGTTGCCCTATGACAATGGTTAAGAACCCCACTACAAGCCAACGCTGTCCTTACTCGACCTTGAGTTCCCTATCACCAGCTTTCCTGTCCCCTTCTGCCTTCTAGTCCTTGTCCCTGGACTGCTGTGCCTCATTAGTTCCATTTTATTTTATGGGGCTGTCCAACCCCTGGCTGAATGGTAAACCTGGAAGTGACTTCACCACTGAGCTAAAAGGGTGT
>NW_004444080.1:5195838-5240871 GCF_000243295.1 Trichechus manatus latirostris
ATTTTGAATTAGTTTTTGTATATGGTGTGAGGTATGGGTCCTGTTTCATTTTTTTGCAGATGGATATCCAGTTTTGCCAGCACCATTTGTTCAAAAGAATGTCTTTTGCCCATTTGATAGACTTTGGGACTAGACTTTGGGCCCTTGTCGAAGATCAGGTGACTGTAGGTGGATGGATTTACATCTGGGTTCTCAATTCTGTTCCATTTGTCAATGTATGTGTCATTGTACCAGTATCAGGCTGTTTTGACTACCATAGCTGTATAGTAGGTTCTGAGGTCAGGTAGTGTGAGTCCTCCAACTTTATTCTTCTTCTTCAATAGTGCTTTACTTATTCGGGGCTTCTTCCCTTTCCACATAAAGTTAGTTTTTCCATCTCTTTGAAGAATGTTGTTGGTATTTGGATCAAGATTGCATTCTATTTGTAAATTGCTTTGGGTAGAATTTTCATTTTCACAATGTTGAGTCTACCTATCCATGAGAATGGTATGTTTTTCCATTTATGTCGATCCCTTTGGGTTTCCTGCAGTAGTGTTTTGTAGTTTTCTTTGTATAGGTCTTTTATACCCCTGGTTAGATTTATTCCTAAGTATTTTATTTTTTTAGGGGCTATTATAAATGGTATTGTTTTCCTGATTTCCTTTTCATTGTTCTCTTTATTGGTGCAGAAGAATGCAACTGATTTTTGTATGTTTCTCTTATACCCTGCTACTCTGCTGAATCTCTCTATTAGTTTCATTAGATTTCTCGTGGAGTCTTTAGGGTTTTCTATGTGTAGTTCGCTTTTCTCTTTTATATCTCAAAAGAGATTGGCTTAAGACACTATTTAATCTTGTAGATCTCATCAATACAACTGCCACTAATCCATCTCATTACATCATAGTGACAGGATTTACAACACATAGGGAAATCACATCAGATGACAAAATGATAATCATACAATACTGGGAATCATGACCTAGTCAAGTTGATTTTTTGGGGGACACAATTCAATACATGACATTCCACCCTTTGGCCCACAAAATTTTATGTCCTTGCCACATGTAAAACATATTCACCCCATCATATCATAGCAAAAGTCTTAAATCAACTCCAAGTCCAAAAGCCAAAAATTCCTCTTCATCTGTGAAATCTAGAATACAAGTTATCTGCTTCCAAAGTAGAACGGTGCAATAGCCACAAGGTAGATATTTCCATTACAAACAGGAGAAATTGGAGGGAAAGAAGGTATAAAAGGCACCAAGCAAGTCAAAAGAACACATTAAATTAGCCCTCAAGGCTTTGCAAATAATCCTCTGTTCTCTGAGAGAATTTATGCAATGGCATTACCCTCCTTACTCTAGGTATTGGCCACACTCTCCAGATTCTGAATGGAGGCCCCTGGGCCCTAGACTTCAACTCCACCTTCCAGGCCCACTGGGCGGGCAACTCTGCTCCCTCAACTTTAGGCGCACCATTTTCCTAGTCCATCTGAGTGGCAACTCCACCCTTAGAAACCCCAGAGGCCATGGCTCCACCCTTTGAAACCCCAGAGGCCGTGGCCATACCTTCTGAGACTGAGGCAGCTCAGCTTCCTGTGTTCCTTGTCTCTTTAGCTTCTGCTTCCTGGTTCCTTGGCCTCTTGGCCCCTCAGGCCTCATGCCTGCATCTGCCCTGCTGGGGCAAGTGTTCCAAAGCTCTGTAGCTCAACTGATAAGTGCCTGGAGGTATCCCACTCTACCAGTAAACTTTGGCCAGAAGGCACTCAACTATCTTTTCTGTGGGTTGGTAAGCCTAACTCCACTGATAAGTGCTTAGAGGCACCCCACTCCTCCAGGAAGCCTCCTGCACAAAGGCCCTCAGCTCTCTCGCTCTGTGGATTAGCTCTAGTGCTGTCTGGTGCTGGTCTCCTGGTTCTGCTGCTGCCAGTTCTCTGCCACCTCCGGTCCTCTGCCACTGCCACGTCTCTGCTGCTGCCAGTCCTCTGCTGCTGCCGGTCCTCTATCCGTTCAGTTTCAAAGCTACTTCCACATTTTAGGTATTTGTTAGAGCAGCACCCTACTCCCAGTACCAAATTCTGTCCTGTCATCTAGTGCTGCTATAACAGAAATACCACAAGTAGATGGCTTTAACAAAGAGAAGTTTATTCTCTGACAGTCCAGTAGGCTAGAAGTCCAAACTCAGGGTTCCGGCTCCAGGGGAAGGCTTTCTCTGTCGGCTCTGGAGGAAGGTCCTTGTCATCAGTCTTACCCCTAGTCTGGGAGCATCTCGGCACAGGAACCTCAGGTCCCAGCACTGCCTTCTTGGTGGTATGAGGTCCCCAAGTCTCTCTGCTTGCTTCTCTCTTTTATATCTCAAAAGAGACTGGCTTAAGACATTATCTAATCTGATAGACTTCATCAATATAACTGCCACTAACCCATCTCATTACATCATAATGATAGGATTTACAACACACAGGGAAATCACATCAGATGTCAAAATGGTAGACAATCATACAATACTGGGAATCATGACTTAGGCAAGGTGACAGATATTTTTGAGGGACACAATTCAATCCATGACAGACAGCCACTTTGTAAATCAGTTAGAATGTTTGTTTTAAAGTTAAACATACACTTAGCATATGATTCAAAAATCCTGTTGTGTGTGTCAAGCTGATTCTGATTCATAGCTACCCTACAGGACAGAATAGAACTGCCCCGTAAGATTCCCTAAGCTGTAATCTTTGCATGAACAGATCACCAGGTGTTTTTTCTCGCAGAGCCGCTGGTGGGTTCAAATTGCCAACCTTTCAGTTAGCAGCTGAGCACTTAACCATTGTGCCACTTAGGCTCCTTTCAGCAATCCTACTCCTAGATAGTCATTCAAGAGGAAAGAAAAACTTACGTTTACACAAAAGCCTGTGTAAAATGTTTACAGTGGCTTTATTTCTAATCATCAAAAACTGGAAAAAATGCAAATGTCCTTCAGCTGGTGAATAGATAAACTGTGATACAATTGTACTCTACTCAGTAATAAAATGTAATGACAAAACTGGTACACTTAACAGCATGGAGGAATCTCAAATTGCATTTTTTAAAACTAACAGAATTTTAAACTAAAAATGGTGAATTTTACTGTATTTAAACTATACCATAATAATAATAATAGGCTAGGACATATGAAATAGCATAGTAATGTTAGAACTAATCATTCATTACATGTACTCTTAAGATAACAGAAAACCTAATACCATGAATTTATATTTGTTTATTCATTTTCTCTATTTTTTCTTCTAACTCTTATTTTTATACTTTACTGGCTTTACTATTTTTATGACTTTCTATGTTGTCAATAATTGTAATCTTTATATATTCTTAAGAGTTTCAGAAAGATTATTTGGATGACTGGAGTTTTGGCAATATCAAGTTTAACAACTGATTACCTGTTTTTCCAACAAGGCTTTGGGGTTTATTGTTTCTTCCAAATAAATTCAAACCTAAGTTATTTTTCATAATGCTATCTCCCTTTATGCAATTGTTAGTTTTATATTTTGCACCAATGAGACTTTTATTCTTCTTTTAAATATTTTGAAACTTATTATGTTTTCTAGAAATGACATTCTTTTAGATTTATATAAATAATAAAACATTATTTAATTAATTGGCATGGAGCCCCTGGGTGGTGTAAACAGTTAACGCTCTTGGCTTCAAACCCTAAAGGCTGGAGGTTTGAGTCTACCCAGAAGTACTTCTGAAGAAAGGCCTGTTGATCTACTTCTGAAAAATCAGTCATTGGAAACCCTACAGAGCACAGTTCTACTCTGACATACATGAGGTTCTCTATGAGTTAGAATCAACTTAACATCGACTGGTTTGTATTTCTGGAGCTATATTATTGGGAATTAATGAATGTGTTTCCAGAATCAGTGTGTAATTCATAATACGGTTCTAGTCAGCAATCACCTTGCAATTTACTGGCTTAAAACAACAACAGTGACTTTGTAATTTTCTTTTTAGTTATTTAGTTCAGAGGGCATGGTGAGGACAGCTCATCTCTCCTTCACTGGGCATTAGTTGAGTAGCTCAAAGGTTGGGGCTAGAATCATCTGAAAGCTAGTTCACTCACATGTCTGGCAGTTCATGCTGGCTGAACACTTAGCTAGCTACACGTGGCTTTTCCATGTAGTTGCTTGACTTCCTGACAAGTGGTGGCCGAGTTCCAATTGTAAGTGAACCTAAATAGAGAGATAACCAGTCAGAAGCTGTATTACACAGCAATACCTGCATCTTCTATTCTTACCAGCAGTCACAAAGGTAGTCACCCATGTTCAATGAGAAAGAAAACAATGCCATCTCTTTATAGGAAAGTGATAAGAATCTAAAAAACATGTAGGACTAAAAATATTGCTGTTTTTTTGTTTGTTCATTTGTTTGTTTTTGGAAATTCAATCTGCCGTGACGGTTATCTTAGAGTTTTCATTTACTATGAGATGAGAGACTCATCTGAAGTAGTCACTTCCCTATATGATGTATTTTGTTAATTAATAATCTTGGGAAAGCATTATTGTATATCTTTTACCAATTGGTTATTGTGTATGATCTGTGGTATTTAAAAAACCGAAATACATTTACGTGTGTGTGTGTACATCCAAACATATTTAGAAGAATAAACAAATGTTCACATATTTATACTTGTTAAAAGCAATAAAAATTAAAATTTCCAATAATATTTATTCCATTGTTACATTATACCACCATTATATACATTTTTCATTAATTTTTTATTAATGAATTTTATTATGAACAATGACCTTTTAAAAGTTTAACTTGTTCCACTTAACTATTATTATTAATTGTCATTCTTGCTCAAGTAGTCAGTGAGAGCCCCATTAATCTGGCTCCTATCTCCTTCAGCACTGTGCATTATACTCTTGAAATTATCTGTGTTTTCTGGAAACAGAGGGGTAGACTAGATCTATCTAATTTTTTTCCAGTCCTAAGGATACAGTTACCCTCCAAGATAATTCTTTTTTTTTAAGTAAAGAATTGATTTCTTTTTCAATCTAGCAAATTATGATGTGGCACCCTACTTTTCTTACACTAAGTTGAACCCTGGAAACATTATGCTGAGTGAAATAAGTCAGGCACAAAAGGACGAATATTGCATGATCCACTTATATGAAATATCTAGAATAGGCAACTGTATAGAGATCAAAGTTTATTAGTGGTTACCAGGGGCAAGAAAGAGGGGGAAAGAAGGAGTCATTGCTTAGGGAGCACTGAGTTTCTGTTAAGGGCCACAGAAAAATTTAGAAATAGATGGTGATGATGGTTGTACAATATGAATAATTAATGTCACTGAATTGCAGTTAAAAAATGTTAAAATGCCAAATATTTTGGTTCATATACACATATATATATTACATATATATGTATTACATACATATATAGTTGTTAGTTGCTATCAAGTCAATTCTGATACGTGGCGACCCCATGTGTGCATGGTACAACTGCTCCATAGGGTTTTCAAGGCTGTGACCTTTCGGAAGACCTCCAGGCTTGTCTTCTAAAGCATCTCTGTCTGGGTTCAAACCTTCAACCTTTCAGCTAGTAGTCGAGCACGTAACCATTTGTATCACCCAGGGACTCCTATATACCACCACAATTGAAAAAAAAAAAAGTGGAACTAAAAATAAAAACTTTCATTAACCACTAAAACTTTCTACTACAGTTCCAGTTTAGCACCTCTTACTTACATATTTCAAAGAATTATCACAAAACATTATAAAGGTAGTTTTTATTAGGATCATTTTATCATGAAGGAGTCCCTAGATGTTGCAGACAGTTAAGCACTCAACTCTTAACTGAAAGGTTGGCATTTTGAAATCACCCACAGGCACCTCACAAGAAAGGTCTGGTGATCTGTTTCTGAAAATTCACAGCCCTGAAAATCCTATGGAGTCCAGTTTTATTCTGCACACAAAGGGGAGCAGAATTAACTCAAGGGCAATGGGTTTGGTATTTTAGTTTTATCATGAAGAAAGTGAATATTTTAAAGGATGAGTAATTTTTCCAAAGTCATATAGTGATAGAATTGGAAATCGAGTGCAGGAAATCAGAGTCCTATCTGTCACTTCTCAATATGTAAGTTGTTTAATTTAATTAGGAACTTTTTTTCAATTAGTAATGTAAACTGATCTGAACTCTAATTAAAAAGGAGTATGAAAGAAATGATTTGTAACACTTTGCAATTTTGGGTTTCTTTATGAAAATGAATAGGATAATTTATCAGCGTTGCTCATTTAAAGTGTAATTAATTAGAATATGATGCACAGTCCACATAATATTCCAATAAGAATGGCACTATTAATAAGGTTTTATAATATGTTCATAAATATTTGCAAGATTAATAGGGACATTTAACAGATAATTCATTTTAGTTTGTTTTTCTTGTTCAAAAATCGTGCTCTTCTGATAGTTTATATCTAATACATTAGTAAAATATTTGTGTGAAAAATTTGGGAGAATAACTGTATTTAGTTATCTAAAACTCAGTAATTTGTCAAAGGGATTAGATGCAATGCCAGAGGAAATACCAAGGAAATATAGGTGTATTATTGCAAGAAGATACTAATGCTCCTCATGAAAAATCAAATAAAGACAAAACTTTCAACCAATTATTTGTCACCTTTCCCCAACATCAATCCTGAGGAACCTACTAAAATAAGCAGGAAGCACAGACCTGAGAAAATAACCTAAAAACCACCATGAGAAACTCCTGGAAAGATCCAAGGCTGCCATGATATGGTATGGCGTGGATGTCAGTACCATTTGGCTGAAGGCAACCACACTCAGCAACAGGAGGTTCAATTAGGAGTCAGCTTTTAAATTCTGCTGTTTCCTTTCTCCCACATTGCCTAAGGAAAATCATTTCCTGTTTCATCACCTGAGTGTTTCTATCTATAGAATAACATCAGGACAGCACAAAGAGCTGGGATGAGAAGGTACTAAAAACAAGTGCAGAATGACCAGCAGCTGTCAGAAATTTACTCTTTTGCCCCCATCCTCTTCCAACATCTCAGGGAGAAAACAAAACCAACTTAAAGAATGTCACCAAAATTAAAGCTAAATTTTGGGGAAAAAAGATAGACATCTAACAAGACATTACAACAAAGAAAGAAGCAATTACACTAAATACATACAAGGAAGAGGGAAATTACTACAGAAGAAATAAATTAAATACTAATGATGTAAGAACATTGTGAACACTAATAGAAACATATATAAAGTAGAATCATTTCTAGAATAAATATATAATTAAAAAATATGGCGGAAGTGAAACAGATCAAAGAAAAAAAATTAAGTAAAATCAAGGACTCCCTTCCCAAAAATCCCTTGGCAGGATTAATTTTACAGATGAGTCTTATTAAATTTTCAAAAAACAGCAAATGTCTATCATATGCAGTTTGATTGAAAAAAAAAACAGAAAATAAGAAAAGCCCAACAGCTAATTTTGTGAGACTACTGTAATCTTGATTCCGAAACTATATAAGCACTATATTGAAAAAAAGACAATTTTAAGTCCATTCCAATAATAAATATTGATGAAAAAATCCTATTTTGAAGTTCTGAAACTAATGAAGAATGTTGTTAGGTGCCATCGAGTTGGTTCCAACTCATAGTGACCCTGTGTGCAATAGAACTAAACACTGCCCGGTCCGGCACCATCCTCACAATCTTCGTTACGTTTGAGTCGACTGTTGCAGCCACCATGTTAATCCATCTCCTTGAGGGTCCTCCTCTTTGTCACTGACCCTCTACTTTACCAAGTATGATGTCCTTCTCCAGAGACTTGTCCCTCCTGATAATACATCCAAAGTACGTAAAGACCAAGTCTCACCATCCTTGCTTCTAAGGAGCATTCTAGCTCTACTTCTTCCAAGACAGACTTGTTTATTCTTCTGGCAGTCCATGGTGTACTCAATATTCTTCACCAACACCACAATTCAAAGCGTCAATTCTTCTCTGGTCTTCCTTATTCATTGTCCAGCTTTCGCATGCATATGAGGCGACAGAAAACACCACGGCTTGGGTCAGGCACACCTTAGTCCTCAAGGTGACATCTTTGCTTTTCAACACTTTAAAGAGGTCTCTTGCAGCCAATTTGCCCAAGGCAATGCGTCTTTTGATTTCTTGACTGCTGCTTCCATGGGTGTTGATTATGGATCCAAGTTAAATGAAATCCTTGACAACTTCAATCTTTTCTCCATTTATCATGATGTTGCTTATCGGTCCAGTTGTGAGGATTTCTGTTTTCTTTATGTTAAGGTGTAATTCATTCTGAAAGCTGTAGTCTTTGATCTTCATCAGTAAGTGTTCAAGTTCACTTTCAGCAAGCAAGGTTGTATCATTTACATATCACAGGTTGTTAATGAGTCTTCCTCCAATCCTGATGCCCCCTTCTTCTTCATATAATCCAGCTTCTTGGATTATTTGCTCAGTATACAGACTGACTAAGTATGGTGAAAGGATACAACCCTGAAACACATCTTTCCTGATTTTAAACCATGCAGTATCCCCCTTGTTCTGCTCGAACGACTGCCTCTTGGTCTATGCACGTGTTCCTCATGAGCACAATTAAATGTTCTGGAATTTCAACTCTTTGCAATGTTTTCCACACTTTGTTATGATCCACACAATCGAATGCCTTTGCATAGTCAATAAAACACAGGTAAACATCTTTCTGGTATTCTCTGCTTTCAGCCAAGATCCATCTGACATCAGTAATGATATCCCTCGTTCCATGCCTTCTTCTGAATATGGCTTGAATTTTTAGCAGTTCCTGTTGATGTACTGCTATAATCATTTGAAGGATAAATGTACAGAATACCAACAGCTACTGAAAATATTAAGAAACAGTTAGCCTCCACAATAGAAAAATTATTAGGAAATAATCCACATAGGAGAAAACACAGACTAATAAGTATATGAAATAATACACAAAATCGTTAGTCATTATATAATAGAAATTAACATTGAAATATTAATAAACTGATCAAAACTAAAAAGCTGAATTATATCAAGGGTTAGCGAAGATGTGAGGCTATACAAGCTCCAAAACACTCCTTTTGAAGGTAAACTGGTATGGCTATTCTATAGCGCAATCTGAAACTTTCTTGGTCAATTTACGTACATGTATATACTATGATCAAACACACTCCTGAATATATACCCAGAGTAATCTTCAAATAGGTCCCCAAAGTGCATGTGCAAAACTGTCTACTGAAGCATTCTTACTATAGCTTGGAGTGAGAGGCAATCTGAGTATCCACTGCTATGGGAATTTCTGTTGCAGATTTCTAAAACTACAGTAACACTACATAACAAACCATGCAATTCTCAATGGCTTAGAACAGTAAGTCCTTTCCTTCTCCTCTCTTTTGTTATTTTTGTCATATATTTTATTTGTTTATATATTATGAACCTCATGACATATTATTATTTTTGCTTTAAATATCCATTCATCTTTTCAATAAATTGATAAGAAATTATTTTATGGTTACCCACATACTTATCATTTAAGGCACTTTCTGTAGATTTGAATTTCTATCTGGTGTCATTTTTCTTCATCTTTTTGTTTTTTGCTGGATATAAAATTCAAGGTTGATAGATTGTTACCCCCAGTAATTTATAATGTCATTCCATTTCTTCTGGTTTGCAATGTTTCTGACAAGATGCCTGAAGTATTTATTTTTGTAATGTATCTTATGTGAATTTGTTTTTCCTTTGGCTGCTTTTAAGACCTTCTTCAGCAACTTATTCATGATATTACTTGGTGTGGAACATCATATTCTCATTTGTGATTTGTTGAACTTCTTATATTTGTGTTATTGTTTTCATAAAATTTGGAATGTTTGAGGCACTTCTTAAAAAAATATTTTTTCTGCCCTCCCTGCTCTCTCCTGTCCTTATGAAATTCCAATGATATATGTGTTATATCACTTTATGTTGTCCCATAGGTTACTGAGACTGTTCAATATTTCCTTTCTTTTTTCTCTGTGCATTAGTTTCAACAGCTTTTATTGCTACGTCTTCAAATCATGGATATTTTTCATTCTGCAGTCTAATCTGCTCTTAAACCATTTCAGTGAATTGTTTTTGTTTTTTTCCTAGATATATTTTTCATCTGGTAGACTTTTGACCCTTACCTTAAACCATGTTGTTGTTACTGTTAGTTGCCATTGAGTTGATTCTGACTCATGGTGACCTCACATGTTACAGAGCAGAACTGCTCCGTAGGGTTTTCTTGACAAATCTTTTTTTAAATTTAACTTATTTTTTTTTGTTGAAAATATACACAGCAAAAGATACACCATTTCAACAATTTCTACATGTACAATTTAGTGACATTGATTACATTCTTCAAGTTGTGCAACAATTCTCGCTATCCTTTTCCAAATTATTCTACACCATTAACATAAACTCATTATCCTCTAAGCTCATTATCTAACCTTTCAAGTTGCTGTTGTCAGTTTGATCCCACATAGGTAATTCTTTAAAAGAGAACAATGCTCAAGGAAGACATACTTTACTAATTAAGCTATATTTAATTACTAAAATTGTTTGGTTCAGTGAAGACTTCAGGGGATAGTTTTAGTTTATGATTTAATAATTATCTCAGGGCAATAGTTTTGTAGGTTCATCCAACTGCAATGGCTACTGAAATTTCTTGGCTATAATCTTAACAGAAGCATATCGCCATGTCTTCTCTTCCGCGATACCTCTGGATGAATTCAAACCACCAACCTTTCAGCTAGCAGTCTACTGCAAATGGTTTGTGCCACCTACAGACCTTTCCTCACACAACAATTATTGCAAAATGGCTCATAAACCTAAAATAAAAGCTATAAAATATAAACTCGATTAAAATAGGAGAAAATATTTCAGACATTGGGTTAGGCAATGATTTCTTAATTTTTTTCTTAAACGATTTTGTGACACAAAGAGCCTGAACCCTAAAACAAAAAAGAAACAAATTAAACTTTATAAAAATTAAAAACTTCTGCTCTTTGTGACCAAAATAAAAGTTATAATGGCAAGCCACAGACCTAGAGATAATATTTGTAATACATATCTGACAAAGCACTTGCTTCCAGAATATATTTCCAGATATATATATATATCTTAAATGCTATTAAGAAGACAAAAAAACTCAGAAAAAATAGGCAAAGTATGTGACAGACACTTCACAAAAGAATATATACAAATGATCGATGAGAACATGAAAAGAGGCTCTATCACATTCATCATCAAAGAAACACAAATTAAAAGCACAAGAAAGAACCACTACAAACCTACCAAAAGGGCTTAAATGATAAAGTCTTACATAACGAAATGTTGGGGAGTATGTTGGACAACTGAAACTTTCATACATTGCTAGTGGGAATAAAAAATGCTAAAAGTAAATTTGGAACACTATTGGGGGCCTTCCTTTGAAGTTATATGTACACACAAATTGATCATCAATTCCATTCCACTCCTAGTTATTTACCCAAGAGTAGTGAAAACATATATCTTCATAAATACTTTTTCATGACTGTTCACAGCAGCTTTATTCATAATAGCCAGAGAATGGAATCAACCTGAATGTCTATCAATAGGTAAATAAATAAATGTATATTCATACAATGGAATACTATTCAGCAACTACTGAATTACCAGAATTACTGGTATATACAACAACATGGATGAACATCAATCCTGTCAGAAAGATTTCTAAGACTCATCTGTACTCCTGTGACTCTTTTTTACATTTAGGGAAGGTGGAGATGCTCATAGATAAGACATGGTATAAGAGTAGTCATGTTATAACTGTCTGCTCCAGAAAACTTTCACGCCGAGGGGGAGAACGCCCAGAACTTAAAGCTTGTACCATGGGTCAAGAGTAAAAGAATGGAGGAGCTGAGCAAATGGTATAATTTTAATCTTTGTTTTTAGCCACATATACACAATAAATAGGCCTATTTTCCTTGTCTATGTATTGTTATTGTTGTTAGCTGCCTTGAGCTGTCCCCCAACTCATGGTGACCGCATGTACAATGGAATGAAATGCTACCCGGTCCTGTGCCATTCTCATGATTGCTGGTGGATCCATCAGACTGTTGTGATCCATAAGGTTTTTATTGCTTGATTTTTTGAAGTAGATCACCAGGCCCTTCTTCCTACTCTGCATTAGTCTGGAAGCTCCACTGAAACCTGCTCAGCATCACAGCAACACGGAAGACTCCACTGACAGGTGAGTGGTAGCTACAAATGAGATATACTGGCCAGGAGTCAAACCCAGGTCTTCTGTATGGAAGGTGAGAATTCTACCACTGAACCACCAAGGCCTTTCTTTTCTATTTACCTAGTGACAAAGCAAATTTAATTCAAAGGAAGTGTGCTAGTGGATTATGGAACAAACTGTTTATAATTGAATACACTCCAGAAATTATTTTGTAACAGTAGGAAGATTATCTACCATTCTAGAATAGAGATCGAGTTGTGGGGTGTGGTAGAAAGGAGATTCAATAGATAAATGCTGTTGTCATGTGCTGTCAAGTTGATTTCGACTCATAGTGACCCCATGTGACAGAGCAGAACTGCCCCATAGGCTTTTCTAGGTTGTAGATCCAATTTTATATCCATATACCAAATAGAGTTTGAATTTGATGAAGTACTAGAGTTCTTCAAATTGTTCTGCCTCTCCATCCCTAACAGCAGAGAGGAATATAAATATATGTACCTTGGGGTTCTGGAAGTATTGTTGAAGTTAGCTGCCACTAACCAAAATTACTTTGAAGTCTCATGTGTTATCCATGAAATTCAAGAGAATTTTTCATTCTAATAGTTAATACATGACATTCTTATTACTTATCAAAGTATCAGATTTCTACCCAAATTTCAAGTTACATTGATACTGTGTAAAAGTATACTATGCTTGTCCTGTGGCATTGCATATTCCTGTCATGCCACAAAGTAACTCCTGAGGAATGCACACCTCTGATTCAAAAGCATGGGATGGGCAATAGGTGTCCATTCTTATGTTCTTTAGTAGAAGTACAAGTGCATTTTTAGAAAGATTTACATGAAAGACAATGCCTCAGACTTCATTTTTGGCAATGAACTTTCATATTTGACCCTTACACTAACCTGTGTAGTATGGCAGAGAAAGTATATTTATGTCCATTTATAAATAGTTGAGGAAATTGAGACATAGAGAATTTAAACTGTACAGTTAGTTAGCAGCAGATTCAAGAAGAGAATGTATTTTCTGACTCTGAATCCAGTTCCAATTCTATAATCCTTAGTCACCCAAAAGCAGAATATAGTATAAAATCAATTTATCTTGGATAATATTCTAAGGAATTTAGTTGTACCCATACTAAAAAACAGACCTACCTTTATAAGGCATCCTAACATACACCCTGAAGATTTTACTATCTAAGTTTTCTACGATAGTAAGTTTTTACATATCAAACTTGCTGGGCAATATCTGCCACTGACACAGTGCCTTTTTCTTAATGCCAAAGTATCACTGGTGGTATTTAAAAGAGTGAAACTGATCTACCCAAATTTTCTAATCAGCAAAAAAAGAAGAAAAAATGCCCATCTCAAGCCTCATTGAAAGTAGTTGATATGTCAGGAAGGTATTTTTACAAACTATCTGAGGGTTCTCACTGCTATTTCCTTACTCCTTAGAACTTCAGTGGCCAGTTGCTCTGAAGAATCCTCTAGAAATGAGTAAGAACTAAACTGTATCATAGCTCTAAGAAATTACTGTCTGGTTGGCTATTTGTGAGATACTAACTTATCAGTGGAGCCCTGGTAGTACAGTGGTTAAGAGATTGGCTGCTAACCAAAAGGGTGGCAGTTCAAATCCACCAGCTGCTCCTTGGAAAGCCTATGGGGCAGTTCTACTCTGTCCTAAAGGGTCACTATGAGTTGGAACCGACTCAATGGCAACGTGTGTGTTTGTTTTTTTGTAACTTGAACAGTTGCACTCACTGAATATTATCCTCATTGTTATAAATTTCTGGTTCCTATCTGCCCAGAGCCATTAAGGAGACTTTATTTTTATTAATTGTTTTTAAACACATTTACCCCTTTGACTACAGCCAGAAGCTTTGAAGTTAGTTGTTGATAACAAACTTGTACCTGATGGGCAAACTGGAAATTTGACTGAATTTTCCACTTGGACTACCTCAAAAGCATTATCATACTAGTCTCTGGTTCCAATAAGGGCAGACTTCCTGGAGTGAGTATTCTGAATTGGGTTCTCTTGGCCTACTGGACACAGAAAAGCCTGCCAAATTAGACCTGGATTCCTGGACTCCAGATTTTCAAAAAATACAGAGTGGCATATTTGATATCCATGACCTTCTTTCATGTCCACTGATAGGGAAAGTTGCTTATTTTCCTCAGATCTTATTAGCAAAATTTTCTTTGGGGGCAAAAAAAGAAAAGAAAAGGAGCAGAGATAATTATAAGAGATAAGTAGGCTAACTTTGAAAGCAGCTCACAAAAGGAATAAACAGGGATTTGGGCTTAGAAAAATAAAAGCTTTTTGAAGCATTGCATTTTTGTTTTCTTGGGTTTGGGGTTTTTTTTTTTTGTTTTTTTTTGATAGCTAGGCTGATCAAAATTAGCAAGGGAAGAATTTAATCCTTTTTCTCATTTAAAAAAAAAGTTGCCATCGAATCAATTCCAACTTATAGTGACCCTATAGGACAGAGCAGAACTGCCCCCATAGGGCTTCCAAGACTGTAAATCTTTACAGTTGCCAGAGTCCAGCTGGTGTGTTTGAACCATCGACATTTTAGTTAGTAGTTGAGCACTTTAACCACTGCACAACCAGGGCCTTTGTTCTCATAGGGCTTATAAATTCCAATTTATTTTTCATATATCTCTAGCATATTTCATTGATAAAAACCTAAATAATGTTTAATTTTATGCTTACATGTTGAGGGACACCATTCACAGCTTCTGTGAATATGAATCATGCAGGATAAGGAACCAGTGAGAACATGTGTTAATGGGACCTTAGATACATATGGCGAAAAGTGAATAATTGGAATGCTTAATTGTGATTAGAAGGTCTAATTTAGTGATTACCAAACTTTGCTAAATATTGGAATCAACTGAGGATCTTTAAAAAAATACTTATACCTGACTCCCACCCCCAGTCATTCTTATTTAGTTAGTATGGATACAACCTGAATATCAGGATTATTAAAAGTTTTACAGTTAAAGAACTAGTCTAGTAGAATCAAAACTACAAGTCTGAAATCCTGAGTACAAATCCAGACTCTATTGTTTACTGACTATAGAGTCTTGAGTAAGTTTGTTGATCTCTAAAAGCTTTTTTTCTTATACGTAAAAAGGAATTTTGCAGTGATTACATGAGACACTGTGCAGTAAGTCACTTTATAAACTTTACAGTTAAACTGTGAAGTGATACATGAACACGAGTTACTATTAATGTTTTATTTTTTGCAGAACACACATGGTGGTGTGAAGTTAAAATGAGATAATGAATGTAAATATACTTAGAAGACCACTAACTCTTACATAAATGCAAGGTTTTGTTATTACTATTTTTAACAAGCCACTTGCAGAAAATTCAAGCAGGTATATAACCAATGAAAAATGTAGAATTATAAATACTAAGTTGTGTTTTAAGTTATTTCTTGCCCCTCATCTTCACCTCAACTCTGTCCAAATTATATTAGCATGCATTGTGATTATAAGGACAACAAACACAGTCTCTGTTAAATCATCAGGGGAAAGGCATTTTAAGAGAGAAATCTTCAGCTATGTCTTTTTCCTTAACTACAGAGGTACATCTAGGAAAACATACTTCATTTGGATTTCAGTGGCTACCAGGACTGTCCATATGAGTAGGTGGTATGATCTGATAAATAGCAAGAGTCCCCACCTGCCAAATATATTTTCCCTTAGGTACATTCCTGGAATTCTCATCATTAGAGACAAAACAGAAAATCCTTTTTTAAAGTGCACAGAAGTGTTAGCATATAATGGATTCATTTAACAGTTTTACTAGAAAATGAATAAAAAAAGCTTGATGCCCTTTGAAGATGGCACAAGGACTGGTTACCTCCTCATCTTTTGCTCGGGCAAAAATGTTTTTGTTTACCAAACAAAGATTAGTCTGTCTAAATCAGTCAGTCTCCTTACCTGAAGTCAGGTACGACACATACAGCTAGCTAATATGGCTCTATTATCTGGTTCCTTACTACTTTCTCTGTATTTTTCTAGGAGATCATATTTGGCACTCCACAATAGATTCCACAAACAGCTTAAGAGAGATTTCCTTTTGTTATCAGTAAAGATTGCTAGAGTTTGGGGGCTACGTGTTTTCATCAATCAGAGAAAGCATTAAGTTCAAATTTTAACCTCAGAAAAATAAAAAGGATATAAATTGCAAACAGAGAGCAATCAATCAGTGTAAAAGAATATTTGCAACTAAAGTTCCAAAATGGAGGTTTTTTTCTTTTTGAGGAACACTAATTTGATGTTATAGGAACATCTTTTAAAATTATTTTTCATGCTTGTGAACACCTTGTTTACATTCCATACAATCCTGGGAACCAAGGGCAAAGATCCTATCCATCTTTAGTTCTTGAATCCTGTCCCAAAGTACTTGTCTCTGGAATGCCCTGAAGAGAATCACCGTAATCCAATCTGTATAATAAGGACATTATCCTTTCATACATCTAATAATTTCTTTCTGTAGATTACCTCTGTACTTCCTGACCTCCTCAAAACCTACATTTGTTCTAATATCACTGCTACCTTGGCTAATATTGCTGTGTATTCATCACTTCTTTCCACTATCCACACTCTATCATCACCAAAGCTGATCCAAGGACCTAATACTCCTCTAAGTGATAGACAGGGTTATGTGCTATGTACATCCTAACATTATTAAAGAGGTAAAAAAAAAAAAAGATTATGGGTTTTTTTTTTTTTGAGGGGGGGCCGTATTTATGAAGCATTAAATACTACCATGTGTGATACTCTCTAGCTTTCCAAAATTCAAAACAAACTGCTCTTCCACATGGTCCTTGTGATGAGGCAAATTCAGTGATGCTTAAAATGTCTCTGGCTAATGAATTCGGCCTATAGCAATTCACAATGGTAAAATTATACCTCAGTCCCACATGGCTTTGGAGAAACATTCTTCTTTAGCAAATAACTATTGTCCCTTGGAGTAATAGCTCTTGGTTTGTTATTGGAACATGAGTAAGATTGAATGCCTAACCATGGGACAAGTGATCATGTGATTTGGACTGTCCATCAGAATAGGCTGTTCTATGATCCACCAAAACATAAAGTTAGGCATGCCTAAAAGTTCTTTTTAATTAAGTAGAAACTGGATATTTTTAACATCAGACTAAAGCATCACGTATGCTCACAACCCAGGGAACTTTGCTATTCTTCTGACTATTGCCATATTCAAAGGTAAAAATCATAATGGTTGGACAACTCTGTAAATATACTAAAAACTATGGAATTGTACATTTAAATGGGTGAATTTTATAGTACAAAGAATAAATCTTCTCCTTCTTCTTGCTGTTGTTAGCTGCTGTTGACCCCCAACTCATGGTGACCCTGATGCACAATGGGTTCAGACCATTGTCACCCATAGGGTTTTCATTGGCTGATTTTTTGGAAGTAGATCACATATCCTTTCTTCCCAGTCTGTCTTAGTCTAGAAGACCCACTGAAACCTATTTAGGATCATAGCAACATGCAGGCCTACAATGAAAGATGGGTGGTAGCTGCACTTGAGGTGCACTGGCTGGGAATCAAACTAGGGTCTCCTGCATGGAAGATGAGAATTCCCCACTGAACCACTACTGCCTCTGAATATACCATAATGCATGCAAATTTATAAAAAATACTTTAGGAGGTCTGGGAATCCCAAGATGGAATTCAGAAGATGACAGAAAAATCTAAATGTATTAAAAATAAATGACCTAAGTAACTATGGATATGAATGGAATTTGTAAGATTAAAGGCAGAGGGAATTGTACATAAACATTGTACTCTAGTCAATAAAGTTGTTTCCCACAGAGGTATGGGTTAACCAGTTTGAAATGACAATACGTGTATACAGAATTGAACAATTAAGTAAATGGCTGGCAGATGGCGAAAACCAGCTTTCTCACTCTTAGAGTAGGGACTATATAGATAAACAAGGGAAGGAGGCTATAGTGATGCATGTGGTGATGGATTAGAGTTGGAGACATCAGTATAAACTCATGCTTAGATAATATAGATACAGATGGGATGGTTACATATAAAAATATTTAGAGATATGTGACTATACACACATACATCTCCTTGCTCTATTAGCTTAGAAAGCCTAGAGGTAATGACATTCCAGTGACAATGAGTACACCTAGTATCCAGATCTTGGTTTCTAACACCATTTTTCAATAAAAGGAACAAGGGATCCTTGGAGAAATGCCTGATTCTAGGACTAGGTCAGGAAATTTACAAGATGAGTCTGGAGCATCTTGTAGTGCCAGAAAATAAGAAAGTGCTATATTAAAACAACAACAAGAACAACAATAGCAACAACAAAAACCTCACAATAATCTCACAATGAGAGAGATATGACAAAACAATACCAACTGAAAGAGCACCTAATGGAAAACATTGGAAAACTCTGAGCACTGAAATAAAGTAGTATTAGATTATAACCCAAAGTATAAAATATCTACAAGCCCCTACTGACATAAATAAGGAGAAGAATTCCAAATAAATTTTGTAGATACTCCACCCTCAATGAGGTGGAGCCTGACTCTCCACTACAGTAACTTCCTTTCAAAGAGCACGTATGGAAAGACAGTGAAAAAACAAAGAGTAATTTTACGGTGGCTAAAACTGATAAATATCTCAAGCCGGGTGACTAAGGTTAACATCAACAGTGATAAGTCATATTTATAGTATGCACTCTTGACATGATGTGATGAGAATGGCACTTTACCTCTGTGGTTTTCCTCCCAAAAACACATTACCCCAGTCTAATCATATGATAAATATCAGTGAAATCCCATTTGAGGGACATTTTATAAAATACCTGACCAATATTCCTCAAAATTGTCAAAGTCTTCAAAAATAAGGAAAGTTTGAGAAACTGTCACATCCAAGAGGAGACATGACAATTAAATGTAATGTGGTATCCTGGGTAGGATCCTGGACCAGAAAAAGAATTAGGGATAAAATGAGGACATCTGAATAAAGTATGGACTTCAGTTAATAATGTATCAATATTGGTTAATTAATTGTGAATAAAGTACCACAGTAATACAATATATTAATAATAGGGGAAACTGGGTGTAGGGTACACAGGAAGTCTCTGTATTATTTTTGCAATAATCTTGTAAATACAATTTTTTTCTAAAATAAGATTATTAAAATATTTATATGTTACATTTTTAAACAATATTTTAAGATTAGCTTATATTTGAGTGTGCTGTGGTTGACATTTCTTGCCACTTTAGTCCATCTAACATTATTTTTTCCTAAAAAGAGAAAAAAAGGATAATTACAATATTTTAAATAAAATAAACTACCACAGATATGTACTCTTCAAAGAGAGAGACTTCTTTGGTGAATGAATACATGCACAATGCTTTGTAAGTCAAATATGTTGATAGTATCTATTATGCTAATTGTGCCACAGTTAACATGACTTCTATGAAGCCCAATAACCTATACATATCCTTTTCAAGATTAAGAACTAAATTAGACATGCAGTTGATTTTTTTTTCTTCAGGAAACAGTTCTTATTTATCATATTGGTATTTCTTTAATAGTTATATGAAGCTGTTTACAGTATTTTTGTATATATGCAGATTTTCTAGTGTATATATAGATTTGTACAGATGAAGCATATTGCTCTAAAGTCTTGCTATTTCTGTATTTGTATACGTTAAAAAAACAGATACTATATAAAAGCTCAAGAGAATAATTCGTCAGCATTACTTTACTGACTTAACTATAAAAAGAGCCATTTAGTTTTTAATCAATATTCAGGACAGATATGGCTAGATATTTAAGTTCTTTTTTCCTCCTGAACTGTATAGAATACAGTGAACCTTCTATTTTATGTTTTCTTAAAATTCTGCATTTATTTAAGTAAAAATGTTACAGAGCCAAGTAAAACACCAGTTTGGTGACGCCGAGTTTCAGCAAAAGAACAAGAACCAGTTCCACACATACAAATGAAAGGGGTATGGCTGACGCTAAGCTTTATTTTTCTCTTTACTTAACTAGTAATTAGAAGCAGTGGCTGTAAAACAAAACCTAAAACTATGCAATGGAGAAACTTAATTAAGATCTCAACTCTATATTCGTCTAGGAATAAAAATGCTCAAAATACCTTATTCCATACTTAAGAAAGCATAGAATATCTGGTCGCCAGACTGACAAACTTTACAAATAATTCTGCAAATATTAAAATCCCCTTGCTCTCTTTATGGCATGATGCTAAAATACTAAATGGGATCTAATATCTCTTTTTAGGTTATAATCCACTTGAGGGAAAAGATCACTTAAATTTGCTGGGACCCATGATATGCAACTAGGTAATAACCAGAGATTGCAATTAAAATTCTTTCCTGAACTGCTGTGGTCATTCTCTAAATGGCCCCTGATGTATTCAAGGAAACCTGATCAAATGATTGAGGACCAACTATTCCCTACCTTCATCCAAATAATATACTTTTAATGTGGAAGAAGTTGTAATACCAAAGACCATGCTCTCACCCACTGAGAGGCTAGTGTCATTTCTCTCCAGTTATAACAATTCAAATTTCTATATTTCTCTAGACTCTGTACAATGCCTAAAATGAGTAAGAAAAGAAATTTTAAATAAATCAAAATTTTCATAACTGTTTTACAGTTATTAATGATCAGGACCAACAAAATGACAGGAGGATCCAGTGCAAATAACCAGCACTAATGGTCCAGAAAGGGCTCAGAGCCCTTCTATGGTACATATTAGTACAAATTCCATGTGAATATTTTTACCTGGGCTCTTCCTCCACATTTTTTCAACAGAGCCCAAATTTACTATTACTGTGTCCCCATTGTTTGTACAATGTTAAAAGATATATTTACCATCAATTATCAAATGAAGGCATTGAAACAATGTAAATCCAAATTTATGTTTAAGGTTATGTAGATCTACATCATTCTTTTGTCCTAAATAAAAGAATTTGTCATATTTGCAGAGAAGCAATATGATATTACACAGTACATCAAAGAATGATGGGTT
Source organism: Trichechus manatus latirostris (assembly GCF_000243295.1). Taxonomy (NCBI): domain Eukaryota; kingdom Metazoa; phylum Chordata; class Mammalia; order Sirenia; family Trichechidae; genus Trichechus; species Trichechus manatus. The sequence goes on from NW_004444080.1 coordinate 5,217,154, forward strand.
GGCTAACAGATTATGGCTCCAGTTGTGGCTTTTTTTTTTTTTTTTACTCATTGTCCCTACAATGTTTTCTGAATCGCTTAATTTCTAGGCTCCCCAATTTACTTATATTTATAATAAAGGTACTGTAATAAATGACTTCTAGAATCTCTATTATTTCTGGCATTTTGGCTGTATTAGAAACACCAAGGTAAACTGAGCTCCTAAGTAGACTAAAAGAATTGCTAAGAAAAAGAGAAAGCCATAAAAAGCAGGATAAGAGAAGGGTAATGTATTTCTCTAATCAATATTAAGTCAATAAATAGAACTAGCCAGCACCTATTTTTGTTTCCATAATAAAAGTGATAAAATAGAATTTTCTGAATTAGAGTGAAGAGCTTGCAATTATATTTCTGCTGTTTGAATTTTTTTTATTATTAAAGCAGCATTCTCCATAAGATAGTGTCTTATATTCAATTAAAAAGGTTTTTGTTTTTTTTTTTCTCTAAACTGTTTAAGTTCCTTTGGAGAAACACATTTTGTCTTCTTTTCCCTTTCATTGTCACCTTCATGGAGTCACCTTCATGGAATAAGATGGTTGTCAGTCTGTTTCTCTCCTTTTACTCTGAAATATGGTACAAGCACAAGTCACCGTGTAACTTTCCCCTGAATCCGTTTGACAGCTGCTCTTGAATGTTTAATACCAAACCAGTCCTGTTGCTATTGAGTCTGTTCTGACTCAGAGCAACCCATAGAACAGAGCACAACAACCCCAAAGGGTTTCTAAAGATGTAATCTTTACAGAAGCAGACTGCCAGATTTTTCTCCTGGAATGTTTAATAGTCATTTTAAATCTAAAATTTAAAGTCTCAAATGGAAACCTAGCCTACAAACTGTATTGGTTTTCTATTGATGTGTAACAATTTACAACAAATTTAGTGGCTTAATACCATTTATTATCTTGCAGTTTCTATAGTTTCTATATGTCAGAAGTCTAAGCATGGAGCGGCTGAGTTCTCTGCTCAGGGTTTCATAAGGCCAAAATCACAGTGCTGTCTGGATCTGTGGTCTCATTTGGAGCTCATAGTCCTACTGCAAGCTCATTCAGGTTGTTGACAGAATTCAGTTCATTACAACTGTATTATGGAGATCCTTGTTCTCTTGCTGGCTATAAACCAGGGACCACCTTCAGCTGCCAGGGGCTGCCCTCAGGTCCTTGCCATGTGGTCCCCTCCTCTCACAACACGTAAGTTTGTTTCTTCTTCTAAGCCAGCTGGAAAGCATCTCTCTGACACATCACTTTCTTTGAAAGAACTCACCTGATTAGGTCTGGTCTACCCAGGATAATGTCACATTTTATTAACATAAAGTGAACTTATTTGTAACTTAATCATGGGAGCGATATAACATGTGCACAGAATCCTGCTAAACTGTGTGTGTGTTTGTGTATGTATGAGTGTGTGCATATACACACAGGTTGTACTCTAAATCCCAAGCAATCGTGAGACAGCTAGAATGAGGACTCTTCTATCTGATCCAAATAGGTCATACACACAAGGACATTTTACAAAGTGTTGAGAATTGAAAGCCATCATTATTATTTATAGACGGTAAATCCTAAACAACAGGAACAGAGGGCCTCTCTGAAGGGATGCTGTTTAAAATTTAAATTACTGACTAGAAGGGACCCAGCCTTGTAAGCATTACAGGGAAGAGTGTATCAGGCAGAGAAGGCAATTAATGCAAGTGTTCTGAGGCAGGGATAAGCTTGATATGTCTGAGAAACTGAAAGGAAGGAAGTATGACCGAGAGCATTTATGGTAGGGAATGTGGAGGCTAGCCACAGTTTCTGACTCCTCCAAGACAAGTGTCAGGAAAACATGTGATGTGATTAAGTCCAGTGTAATTAAGTATTGGTTTCCTCTGGCCATGGCATATGTTTCAACTGCTAGTTTCATGGGGTGCTTTGTAGGTTGTTTAGAGAACTCCAATCATTGGGGCCTCCCTTTAATATCTATCTCTTTCTGTTGTGGTATCTTCACTCCTTCAGGTAGGCCTCTTGAGTGGGGTCTAAGACAACTCCAACAGGTTCTTTACTGTATGACCCACATCTGAACCAGAGGAAACAAGCAACTTTATTTCACTCTTGGTGTGAGTGGAATTACCTCCTACCTGCACTACCTCACTAATACACTGCCACAAGCTACTCTGATGAGACATTTGTCCTTAGGGTTTCTTAGATGTGATTCAGTATCTGTGGACTTCCATGTCCCCCAAGCTGCAAGGGGCACTTATCAAGTTATACAAGTATTTTTCTTGATGTTCCTCTCACTTGACTTGAGGCAAATGGGAAGTGATCCCACTCCTGTTCGTGAGGGACTCATAGCACCGACAGGTCTTTTCAATTTCCTACTTTCTGCATGAATTATTAGCCTTCACATATATAAACACTGGCCTTTTCAAAGCTGAGTTTTATTCACTTCCTTTTTAGCCCTACATAGACTGTATTGCAGTTCTCTTTAGATGGTAGGAGTAGAGTGTACATTTAAGAGAACAAGCTCTGGTGCTATTTTGCTGGGGTGCAACTTCTGCCTCTGCCCCTCACCAGCACAGTGATGCTGGCCAAGTTATTTAAACGTTCTTTGTCTCAGTTCCTTCATTTGTAAAATTCAGCAAATAACAGCATAGACCTCATAGAGTTCTTATGAGAATTAAGTTAACTATATACACATTCTTATATATGGTTTTATACACATAAGCTTATATACATGCCCAGGTGTATGTGTTTTAAAACACACACACACTCACACAGAATAATAATAAGTATTAATAATAATAATAAGCACTAAGCACTAATAAGTACGAGGCATACATACAAACTTGTCACCTACTATTTTGTTCTCAGTCTTTGTAGGCCTAGAAACTGACACAAATAAGACCCATTTCAACATGTCATATAAACATGCATAAACAGCAAAGCAAGAGCTAATGAGTAAAATCACAAATAAAATATAACATGATAAATCATACATAAAGCATGTATACATGCTATGTATGCATTCTAAAAAAGTCTGAAATACATATGAATACAAACTTTCAAACTAAATATAAATTAAAAATAATCTTTCCTCTAAAATTATCTGGATATTTATAACAAAAATAGTTTGAGTTCGTAAACTACACTAAGAGAGTTGTTACTATCTGCCATCGAGTCAATTCCGACTCATGCTGGCCCCATGTGTGTCAGAGTAGAACTGCTCTATAGGGTTTCCAAGGCTGTGAACTTACGGAAGCAGACCTCCAGACCTGTCGACTGAGGCACTTCTGGGTGGAACTGAATCACCAGCTTTTCAGTTAGTAGCTCAGCGCTTAGCTATTTGCACCACCCAGGGATTCCTCCTAAGAGAGTAGTCATTGTTATTATTAATAATATTGATACCATCATATGTATTGAACTTAGTGTTCAAAATGACTTTCTTAACACTTTTTCATATGATTTATATCTTCTGGCCTAAAGCAGGATAAATTAATACTTTTTTTTAAATAGGTTTATGGTTAAATAAATAACTGAGCAATTACCTGGACAACTTGGTAAAAGGCAATTTACTTTCATTATCTGTATTACGTAGCGAGATACTTCACGCTCACTCTTTATACACACTTGGTAAAAAGAAAAGAACAAAAGGGAGAGAGGAAACTGCATGAAGAATATTGAATATCACTATTTTTTTAATGTTGTTATTAAGTTCCTCTAGGTTGAAAATATTAGTAAGCTACCCAAGTGGGAGGAAAGGAAGGTAAATGCTATGTTGTTTATAACTTCCTTTAAAATGATTCATCATGGGCAAATATAAATGTGTTTTAGTCCATTTCAGTTGACACCTTAGGGGCAGTTAGCTGGTCTAATCGGGAATACACTCTCCAACATGGTTTCCTACCACTTAATTCAAAGGCCAGTCTCTAGAAAGGCTTCATTTATCTTTATTTCTAATCAACACCAGATATTTGTTAGCTAAATGTTAAATTGGATTTTCACTGGTGAAATTAGGTGTGTGGATTTGCTAAAATATTATGCTGGCATTCCTTTCCCCACCTTTGCATGCAAATACTATGTTGCTGGTGTGTCCCATAGGGTTTCCTAGGCTGTAATCTTTGTAGAAGCAGACTGTCATGTCTTTCTCCCTGTTGGTGCGTTCAAACCGCCAGTCTTTTTGGTTAGCAGCTGAGAGCTTAACCATTGCGCCACCAGGGCTTCTTGAACAGGCTATAAGAATATACAAGTGTTAGGACTTCTCGGAAGATGGTGGTGTGAACAGATCTAAAATCCTGACCTTCTCCACAAAAACAACAATAAAAGCAACTAGTATCCAGTATAAATCCCTGTAACATGTCTGAAATGATGAACAATGAATAGCAGTAAGGAACTGAAACTTGAATGAAAACAAGGACAAATCATAAGGTAGGGGAAGCAGCTCTTCCACCATCTCTGCCCTTCCCTTATCCTGCAAGGTAGAGGGAAGCCAGGGCAGTTCCCAGCAACCGACAAATACCACCATTGGGAACAGGAATCTCTGGCACATATGTAAAGGCCTCTTAACCTTGGACTCTGAAACCAACAGCAGACGTCTGGGCCAGAAGGTGTGGAGCCCCCACCCCTCCCCTATCCTGCCAGCCCACACCGCAGGCAAGCACATGGATCTTTGGTGGCACCTTCAGACTGAAACCAAAAGTAGATCTCCTGGCTGGACAGTTTGAGGTGCCTCTACTTCTTGCCATCACAGGAGCCGCATCAGTGGTGGGCGCATAAATCTCCGGGGCACCAGAAAGGGTCTACTAACCTCTGTCTCTAAAAGAAAAAAACAGATCTCCCAGGCAGACAGGACAGGGTACCTCCAGCTCCTCTCCCCTTAAACATGATAGAGGGACTCTTGGGAGCTGTCCCACACCAAGGGCCGATGAAAGCAACTGGGCATACAGTAAAGAGCCCATTACCCTGTGACCTGTGACTCCAAAGCCAAAAGCAGATCTCTGGGCAGACAGTTTGATTTTTTTGAAAAGATCAATAAAACCGATAAACCTTTGCCTAGACTGACAAATAGAGAAGATACAAATGCAAATATCTAAAATTAGAAATAACAGTGGGGACATTACAACCAATCCCACAGAAATAAAAATGATTGTAAGGAAATACTATGAACAGTTGTATCCCAACAAATTAGATAACTTAGAGAAAATGGACAAATTCCTTGAAACACATTGAAACTCCTACATTGACTCAAGAAGAAACAGTGGATCTCAGTAGACTCATAATAAGCGAAGAGATTGAATCAGTAATCAAAAACCTCCCAAAAAAGAAAAGTCCTGGACCAGGTGGCTTCATTGGGGAATTCTTCCAAACATTTACAGATGTGACTCCAATCCTATTTCAACTTCTCCAAAATATGGAAGAGGAGGGAAGCCTTCCCAACTCATTCTATGATACCAAAAACATGAAGACACCACAAGAAAAGGAAACTAAAGAACACTGTCTCTAATGAATATAGACACAAAAACACTTAACAAAAAACTAGCAAACCAAATCCAAAAACATGTTAAAAGGATTATGCACCATGATCAAGTAGGATTTATCCCAGGAATGCCAGGGTGGTTCAACATTAGAAAAGCAATCCATGTAATACATCACATTAATAGAACAAAGGCAAAGAACCACATAATTATCTCAATCAATGCAGAAAAGGCACTTGAAAAATTCAACACCCTTTCATGATTAAAAACCCTCAACAAGCTTGGAATAGAAGGGAAATTCCTCAACATAATAAAGGGCATTTATGAAAAACTCACAGCTAACATCGTATTCAATAGGGGAAGACAGAGTTTTCTCATTCAGATCAGGAACAAGACAGGGATGCCCACTCTCACCACTGCTATTCAACATTGTCCTGGAAGTCCTAGCCAGAGCAATTAGGCTAGGGGGAAAAAGAATCCACAAGAAACCTATTAGAACTAATAAATGAATTCAGCAAAGTGACAGGGTACAAGGTCAAGGGTCAAGGGTTTTTATATATCAGCAATGAGCAACCTGAAAAGGAAATTAAGGAAATATTATTTACAACAGCATCCAAAAGAATAAAGTACCTAGAAATTCATTTAACCAGGAAGGTAAAAGACTTGTACACAGAAAGCTATAGAACATTACTAAAAGAAATGAAAGAAGACCTAAATAAATGGAAAGACATTCCACGTTCATGGATTGGAAGGCTTACTATAATTAAAACGTCAAAACTACTGAAAGCAATCTATAAATTCAATGCAATCTCCATCAAAATTCCAACAGCCTTCTTTGCAGAAATGGGAAAGCCAATCCTCAAATTCATATGGAAGGGCAGGGGATCTTGAATACCTAAAACAATCTTGAAGAAGAATAAAGTAGGAAGACTTACACTTCCTGATTTCAAAACGTACTATAAAGCCAGAGTAACTAAAACAGCCTAGTACTGGTATAATAATAAACATATAGACCAAAGGAATAGAATTTAGAGTCCAGAAATTATATACTATGGTCAACTGATTTTCGACAAGGGTGCTAAGTCTATTCAAAGGGGAAGGAAGAGTCTCTTCAATAAATTGGTGCTGGGAAAATTGGATTTCCACATGTAGAAGAATGAATCAGGATTCATACCTAACACCATACATAAAAACCAATTCAAAATGATCAGTGAGAAAACTAAAACTGTAAAATTCTTAGAAAAAAATGTAGGGTTGAGGCTGTGGGTCCCAGTTTTTAGCGATGGGCTATCAGATATGACAACAAAAGCACGAGCAACAAAAGGCAAAATAGATAAATAGGACGTCATAAAAAAATAAATACTGTTGTTTATCAAAGGACTTTATCAAAAAAGTAAAAAGACAACCTACAGAATGGGAGAAAAATTTTGGGAACCATACATCTGATAAGGGTCTAATATTCAAAATGTATTTTAAAAACTTCTATAATTTAACAATAAAAAGACAAACAACCCAATCAAAAAATGAACAAAGGACTTGAACAGACATTTCACCAAAAAGAGACTATTCAAATGGCCAACAAGCACATGAAAAGCTCCACTTCATTAGCCATTAGGAAGATGCAAATCAAAACCACAATGAGATGTCACCTCACCCCCATTAGAATGGCAATAATCAAAAAAAGGAACAACAACAGGTGTTGGTGAGATTGTGGAGAAACAGGAACCCTCATCTGTTGCTGGTGGGAGTGTAAACTGGTACAGCCATTGTGGAAAACAGCTTTGCAATTCCTCATAAGGTTGAACATAGAACTACCACATGACCTACCAATTCAAGTCCAGAAGAACTGAAAGCAAGAACACAAACAGAAACCTGTATACCAATGTTCACTGCAGCACTTTTCACAATAGCCAAAATCAGGAAACAATAGAAATGTCTATTAATAGATAAACAGATGAACAAACTGAGATAGACATTTGCAATGGAATACTACTCAGCCATGCAGAGAAATGAAGTCTTGACACATGCCACAACATGGATGAACCTTGAAAACATTATGCTGAGTGAAATAAGTCAATAACAAAAGAACAAATACTGTATGATCTCACTTTTATGAAATAAGCAAATATATAAAAATCAAATACTATTAGTTGTTAACAGGGCTAGGAGGAGGGAAAGGGAGTTTTTGTTTAGGGGGCATTGAGTTTATGTTAATGGTGGTGGAATAATATGGAAAAGGATAATGAGAATGGTTGCACAACTTGAAGAATATAATCAAGGTCACTGAATTATATATGTGGAAATTGTAGAATTGGGGAAAAAAATGAATATTACTCCATGTGCAAAAAGATATATGTTCCAGGATGTTTGCTGCAGCACTCATTTATAATGACAAAATATATGAAGCAATCAAATGCCCACCAGCATGGGAATGATGTAATACTAACTATAACAAAAAGAATACAGTGAATCTTTATGTACTAGGATGGAAAAAGTCTATAACACATTGTTAAATAGAAAAAGCAATGTCAGAAAACTATCTACGGCATGTTAAAAAAATTCAATCTATGTGTGTTTGTGTGTGTAAATGTTGTTACCACTACATTTGTAAATGCAAAGAAAAATATATGGGATGCCGCATTTCAAAAAAAAAAAGCTAGAGAATCTGTAAGTCTTGCACTTTTCACCCTTATAAACAGTGCCCTAGGCTTTGTTCCTGTATTTAGTCAGTGATTCTGGAGGATTATGGGTGGTCTGACTAAGTGACTAAAATATTGTCTCATTTGCCTCCAGTGAACCCTTCATGCAAAATATTATCAGAGCACCTGGGAAGGCGAGCTGGGACTTCATGATCTACAGAACAGTGTTGGGACTGGTTTTTTTTGTGCCTGTTTATGCTCAAAGGAGCCCTGGTGGCACAGTGGTTAAGAGCTTGCCTGCCAACCAAAATGTCAGCAGTTCAAATGCACCAGTAGCTCCTTGGAAACCCCATGAGGCAGTTCTACTCTGTCCTAAAGTGTTGGAATCGACTCGATGGCAATGGATTTGGTTTTTTGGTTTTATGCACAAAGGTCGTGTGTGGCAGAACATGTATCATGTTGGTAACCTGGTAGTGAGGTTATAGGAAATTGACTATATCCTTTATCTACCTCGAACAATTGGAAGCCACATATATTTCCCAAAATAGCCTAGTACCTGTGTATTATCAAATTGGATTAGGTCAGTTTGCATCAGAATACATTGGTATACAATAGAAATTAGGAGAAAAAAAGAAAAAGCAAGCTAGAGATATTTGTTCCTTTAAAGGGAATCCTCTTATTAAAATTGATATTTTTATGTTTTAAATATCATTAAAACTTATTTGAAGGATAAGTGCTCCTTTATATAAGTGGCTTACTGGTCAAGAAATAAGAGTAAGAACAGGAATTAATCAGCTATTCATTGTAATGGAGGGGTAAGAAGGACAATAGGGACAAGGAAAGTAGAAGCATAATGGGTCTACTCTAAGAGATCATTGTACTAATAAGACATCCCCACAAAGTACTTAGTCAGAATACCCATTTTCTTTTTTCCTTTTTCCATTGACTCATGCCCAGATCATAACTGAAGGATGCATGCTCTAACAGCATCATTGGTTAGAATAGCTGGAATTTAGGTATAGATACATAAATTCCTAATTACACTAGTAGGTTTAATACTTAAGTGTCTGAAGTGGCCAAATTCACAACTAACTCTGATATGCGCTGGCTTGCAACTACAGCAAGTAGAATCAAGACGGTAGCTTGCAGCAAACCATAAACCTGCCAAGGCCTGGGGTACCACTTGAAGACTGGAAGTTTCAATATGAGTTCAAATGAAGTTATAGGAAATACAGTTTAAAAAAAAAAAAAAAAGCAATAATTAAAACTAGCTTAGGTTAACTGGCAGGGACCTTAGATTTTTCTTTTTAAATCTTGTTCTTAATAATAAATGCAGAAGGTATGACTCCCAGTCCCTTAAACTTAAATGTGCAAAATTATTAACTTTATTTTTTGATAAATTTAATTCCCATCCTGTGCCCCATTTTTGCTGGGCAATATAAATAATATTGGTCAATTTAAGGTAATTTCAATTATTTCAGTTCCTTACCCTATCTCTGCACAAACACCCCTTCTCTGAGGTTGTATGTAATGTCCAAGGATCTTGCAGGACACCACACAATTAGCAGGTTGTATATGGGTGTCAGTGGTTACTTCAAACTAACTTCCATCAAGATGTCCATGATCCCTCCTAGTCTCAGTCATTGACCCATGCAGATGTCAGCTGTACCATCCTTCTACCCACACAAGCCCTCCTCTGGTCTGTTGGCTTTCTGTGCCATATCCGTACTGCTTTCAGTTCAATGCGAAAAGATTCTGCTGCTCTCAGGGCTGTACTAATGGGGCAAGAGATTCCAAGAGGCCTTTCTCAGGCCTGTATCTTGAAGATCTCAGCCGTCACTACTCTTTTGTTCCTCTACATGTAAGGGGAAGGGACAAGTTGGGGAAAGGTCAGATATAAAGCTTAATAACCTCTTAAAGCTCCAGCTAAGGAGCACTGGTGGTACAGTGGTTGAGCGCTCAGCTGCTAACCTAAAGGTTGGTGGTTCGAACCCACCAGCCGCTCTGCGGGAGAAAAAACCTGGTGATCTGTTCTGGAAAGATTATAGCCTTGAAAACCCTATGAAGTAGTTCTACTCTGTCCTGTAGGGTTCCCTATAGTACAACTCGATGGCAGTGGTTTTTTTTAAGCTACAGTTGGGAAATACAAGGTCTCTTAGTTTTACTATCCCAAGTACATGTGTTCCATTGTTCATCTTCAGAACTTAGTCCAGGGCTGGGGGAAACAAGGTACACGGAATCCCTTCCCAAGTGGTACACAAACATCTAATTGCTCTTCTTCCTCTGTTTCTTATCGTCTTCCCCACCCAAGAAATTTTTCATTCTTCTGGGTTGGGAAAAGTGCCTTTGACTGATAACATCTTAGGGTATTATTATATATACTTCGGATTTTTTTCCCTATTATTTACTTTGTTTTTAATTTTTTCTTTTTGCATTTTTGCTTTTGAAACTAAAAATACAATAATTTGATTTTGTTATTGTTGTTGTGCTGTTTCATCCCTTTTCAGAGACATAAGCTCAGAATACCTGGTTGCTTCTAGAATTTGGCCAGGGGTAGCAGAGGGCAGGGATTGGGGAGAGAATACCATCATCAGGAATAAAATCATCAGAATAAAATCATCAGGAAAAATATTATACTGTTATATAATGGCCATGTAATCACGTTTCTTAGAAAATATTTATTTAATTTCTAGTAATAATTTCACAAATAATTCTATTACTCATGCTAGAGGGGGAAAAGAACTATTTTCTGAGTCTTTAGTAGAAAAAAATGAAACTTCAAGTTAGGCTTAAGTTACATACTGTGTGTATCATCATCTTGGGGCAATTATTAAGATTACTGGGAAAAATAAAAGAAAAAATTCAGTCTCTTATAAAAAAGTATGACTAATAAATTTCATCAGTCTTATTAGTGGTATTACAATCCAAACTTTCATTAGTTTTCTCATCCATACAATAGGGTAATAAAATCCACAGTTTATCTCACTCAGTCAATGACACATCTGATCAAACAAAAGTTTCAAAATATAGTCTGTGTTTCTTCCCAAAAGGTTCCATAAAATCTATGAAATGCATTTGGTATTAACTTTATGATAATCAATAAATCTAAAATCCCACCAAACTGGATATAGCCTACATTTTCAAAAAGAACTTCTAAAATTATCTGAACATTTTTAGATTTTTTATTATTCAGTTATAATATAATTAGACCCAACTTCAATCATTTTGGAAAAGATGCAAGATAAAAATATTATATATATATATACATACACACATATATATTTATATATAGGTATATATATAAAGTGGACTCTCCAGTTGGTGCAAACAGTTAAGCACTTAGCTATTAACCAAAAGGTTGACAGTTCGAATCCACCTAGAGGTGTCTCAGAAGAAAGTCCTGGCAATCTACTTCTGAAAGGTCACAGCCATTGAAAACTCTATGGAGTACAGTTCTATTCTGAAACACATAAGGTTGCCATGAGTCAGAATAGACTTGACAGCGACTAGTGTATATAAAATATGTAATATTTTACCTTGCATCTCTTTCAAAATTTATAGATAGGGAGATACAGATAATCAGCAATTGCTTCCTTAAATTTATAGGTTCTAATGTCAATGCTTAATTGCAGAGGAACTTGAATACGGATCTTGCAAAGTAAGTAACACAAAGCAAAACCTGTTTTGGTGGTTCTGAACTCTGTTCTTGAGAAAATCTGGAAAAAAAAGCTGCAATGTGAGTCAAAGACAGAACATTAAAATTGATTCATATTTCACAGAGATCTGCAGAACTGTGGGTCTAGATTGCAGCCCTTAACCACTAGCCAGTTTTGCCTGTATTTCCATGATAGGCTCTGTCTTCACTTTTAAAATACTAACAGGCTTCTTGCGAGTGGAATCAAATGACTGCCCCTCTCCCTTCACCTGTGAAATTTCAGAGCCTATTTGAAAAGGACCATTGTTTCCCAGGAATGCCAGGCCTAGTCCAGGAAAGAAAGTCTTCATTTCAACAGGAATTTGGAGCCTGCCTGAGAAGGCCAGCCAGTTACTTGGTGAAAACTGCGGCAATTCATTCAAGTTCAGAACAGTTACTGTCTGGGCCTTACTCATTTACTTTCAACTTCTGAGCTTTATGACTAATGTGTTTTTTTGTTTTTTTCTCAAATCAGAGGGATATGTGTGTGTGTGTGAGTGTCACTGTGTGTCACTGTGTGTGTCACAGCAGAAAGAAGTGAGTGTGTATTTAGTGTAGCTTGTGTACAGGCAGTGGGCTGATGAAGGAAACCTCTCTCCTCACACAGTGAGCTGCAGCCCTGAGTATGAGACATAGGTTCCTCTGTTCCAACTTCTGCCCCTACGTTTACAGCACTTGAGTGCATTCATGTGAATAAGCTCATATGTTTAACAAGCATTCTGAAATAGGTTCCCAGTAAAATATATTTGTACAAGAATACAAAACAAAGATACAGTACTTGTATTCAAGACCTGGATAGAGAAGGCCCCTGTCTAAAGCAAATTAGAAATTTCTAAAGTAAAATTAGGACTAGAAGTCAAAAGAAGACTCTCCTCTATGAGAAAAAAAAAAAAAAACAAAAAACCTAATACAGAGGCACAGAGTCCAATCTTTCTTGTTAGAGTGCACAGGGACCGACTGGCAGCTTTACTACCTAAACCAAAAACCAAAACCAAACTCATTGCTGTCGAGTCGATTCCCACTCACAGTTACCCTACAGGACAGAGCAGAACCGCCCCAGTTTCCAAGGAGTTGCTGGTGGATTCAAACTGCCAACCTTTTCACCAGGGCTCCATTTACTACCTAAAGTTTCTACTTTTTAGAGTTCTTTAACATTTTCTACAAAATGCCTTGGAAATTTTCTAAGATTGGTTCATTCTACTAATTAGACATTTAAGCTTACAGAATCCTTATTAAGAAAATCTACCTCTGCCCCTCAAAAATTTTAAAACATCACCAAACATTAAAATTGGCCAAAATGTAAAAATAAAATAAATAATAATAATAATAAAAGATAATGTCAATGAATTTGGAAACAAAACATTCACTCTTATGTGCTTCTGTTCGGAGGGGAGGAAGTAGTGATGCCAGGTACAGCTTTGGGATAGGATTCTGGAAATATTTTTTTCAAGGCAAGGGCAAAGTAGTCTTGAATATGAACTGACATTAATGGCCATACTCAATGTATAAAAATTTTGGAAAGTTAAACTTTTTTTTTTCCATTATGCTAGATACATCATCGACTTAATCTCTCATTTAACTATAAAGCATTATTAATTTGTGGTGAACTACCAATAAATATTTTCCAAAGAGATTGTTCTATAACTAGAAAATTGAGTGAAACTGAGGCTAATCAAGTCAAAAGATGACTTTTTTTTTCTTCTTTTTCAGATGTTTCCTGTGATCTTGTGAAAAACCTGATGTTGTAACATTATTAGTCTTTGGACCTTAGGATAGAGGGTGCACAAAAGGAAGCTTGTCCTTTTGGGACCTGGTTTTGAATCAGTTACAGACAACAGAAAAATACTCTTTTGTGGCTGCTAAAGTTCAGGAATGAATTCTGGCAGTCTTACCCAATTCCCTAAAGCGGAGTCCACATTACCAACATCTAATTGGCAGGCTTAGCTTGTAACTCCCACTAGGGCCAGGGTAATGAATGGACTTAGTGAAGGTGTCCTGAGTCATCTGTAGAGTGGCTGGTTTGGGCACTGAAGCTCTTCCTTATAACCTTCTCAGGCATGCAACTCAAGGAAGAGAGAGAAGCCTAGGTGCCTGCACAACAGTGGCAAGAATGGCTCTTTTATTAAATTGTACTCCAAAAGAAAGTTGTTCTCCTTTTGACATATAAAAACAAAGGAATCTTAGGGGAAAAAAAAAAAAATTTGTGTGGGATCACATCACCCCTTAATTTCTATTCCAAAAGCTTCTATATCTGGCTTAAATATCCAGCTAACTATGGTTGAATGTGACTGCCTCTAGGTCTACTCCAGATTATTCTCTAGACAATCAGGGAAGAAACGTGGCCCATTTCTATCTAGAAAGCAAAGGATCAAAAGTGACCCGAAAGTTAGATTTCCACTCTGACAAGGTGAGGTGCTGGCACTAACCTCACCTTATTTCTTTTCCAGATCCTAGGCCTGCTGTATAGAGACTTATTTTTATTTACTAAATAGCTTTTACATTTATGCCTGAGAGGAAGAATTTCTTTACTTGGGCAGTACATACCAACAGCATTAAATTTTTATATTGATCCATTTTTATCTCATTAATTCTAGATTCTATCTGAAAATAGTTTTGCAATTGCCCCTTTTAATGAAGCTCCACCACTCTCCCAAACCCAGTAAACTGGATTGAACATTGACCACTACTGTGCCAATAATCCTGTCTAGCTCCTTTACGGGAGAAGGATTGAGGATGAGAACAAAAACAAAATGGCATTTGTGACAAAAATTAATGAGTACTTTATTAGTGTTGGAGAAGCACTCTCACTTTATATCAAGTGACTTATGATAAAGTGATTTTATTTATCTTTTTAGTAAACACTTCCAACACTGATTTCTCTTAAACTAATAGACAAGCGCTGAAATACAAAAATCACACAGAATTATGTCATTAGATCATTTTCAAACATTTGTCACATTCTTAAACATTCTCCCTTTCCTAGAACCAAAAACATCAACATGCATACCACACTCCAATTTTTAAAACGGATAAGAAGATACAGTGAGGTCTCAATAACAAAATCCACAATGAAAAGTTAGATGCTTTGAACTTTCTCATCACTTTACCAGGGTTTCCGCGCATTGGCAGTCTAAAAGACAACTCAGCAATGTCTGAATGGAACCGCAAACAATGGCTCCTTAACAAATGGGTCTTTAATTGATTACGGCTGTGTTTATGGAAGCAGAAGAGAATTTACACAAAATGACGGATGCCCTTCGTTTTAAGGGAATTTTACTGGCACTCATAGTAAGGGTGGTTCCTCTATTGGCCGATCCTGCTCTCTTTTCCAACCTATACCCACCTGGTTGCAATCCACTGGAACGAACATTAAAGATGATTGTTTTATATCATTTGTTATTTGAATTACCTCAGTTTTGTTGTTGTTGTTTTTTTTTTTTTTTAATGGGGTGCAGCTCACACTTTCTAACATACAGTACATATTTAGAGAATCCAAATAAGGTCTGGTTTTCATCCGTCTATGGGCCATAGATTCTTATATTAAATATTAGAGAAAATAATTAAATAATAGAAAATTATGAAAACACTACTTAGCTGGGGCCCTCTTCTGTCAATTTGTTTAAGGAATTGTAGAAATGGGCAGTTTTGGTAATCATATGATTTGGCTAATCCATATCAAATAGTATTATCTACTTTTACCATTGAATCATCTAAAACTATTCTGATATTAAATTTGTGTTACATTTCTATAGATGCCTTAAACTTAGGTAGTGGTATGGTCTTTCTAGTGATTTAGAGCAGGACAGATTTCAAGATTTAGCTACTATTATTAATCTGTTAACGCCAAAAGGCTTTTCATTTGTCTGCTAATAGTGACCTCTACAGGTCAAGTACAACAACAACATAGCATCTTTAGGTAGCTGCTCTGGAGTCAAAAGATTTATTCAATGAAGAACAGTGGTGTAATTGTAATATTAAGTTTAAATATATATTAATCCCTCAACACTAATTTATATTTTAAATATTCAAACCAAACAAAAATCTAGTGGTCATATATATATATATATATATATATATATGTGGCCTCTAATTTCAAAAGAAAATAATGCCTGAAAAGTCTTAGCTGTTATTTAGGTAGAATTAATGAACTTTGATAGCTTAGAAACAGAAAAATGTATGCTAATGTTAATGTTTTTGTCACAGAAAAATTAAGAAAACACTGAATTATGGCTTCCTTTTTTAAAAAGTATGTGAATGTGAAAAGTTGATATAAAAAATAAATCTATCTTTTATCACAGCATTGACAGTATGTTTCTCCTCATTCACAATGGACTTCTTTTTAAAACAATATTCTAAATTAGTAGTTATAGAACTTTCTTATTTTTATGAGTATGTTTTACAACTTCATTTTATTAATATGTTATTCATTGGTTTTTAAATGACAGTATATTCTGATAAGTCCACACAAGAGGAAATATTCCTGGTTGCATTATTAAATTTGATAACTCTATATTAATAAACTTGCAAATGTCTCAATATCACTTATGTTTTTCATTTTGGATTTTTTATTCTAAAACTCACTCTGATCCAAGTAAGTAAAAAAATTAATCAATTCAGTAACTAGGCTTTCTAATGTTGAAGTTATTTTCTCACAGTCAAACTAGATGTTCTAATGAACACCAGAAAACCTACTCATTAATATATCTTAACTTTCTGACTCCAATCTCATTTTTCCATCTCCTTCCATTATTGTTTACCACAATGAGTCACCAAGTTCACTGACATCTCTACATTTTCCATGTTCACGGCCTAACACTTCAAATACTCTTCCATCAATACCCTACATTCCTTTACCCTGTTCTTTTTCATACCATTGGGCTAGTAAAACTCTAGCCCTGAATGAGTCTGTCTTCTTTAGGCCTACTCCCAGGCAGGGGGACTTGGTAATTGAAGAATTATGTTTAAGAAATATAAATAGTCCCTAATAAAACAAGGCAGCATCCCTTGAAAATAGCAATATTGGTTTTTTTGACAAAGAACTACTGCTTTTTACAATTAAGTTCTGGAATCTGAGATAAAGAACCATAAAAAAATAAGTTTAAAATTATTTTGATATATATTTGAATATTGCTATAAAATGGATTATTATAAAAATCTAGGAATATTTCAATATCCTTGGCTTCTGAAGTTAACTTTAATCAGTAATAAATGAATACCTGCTCTGCCATTTACTGGCTAATTACTCTTTGTAAGCCTCAATTTCCTCTTCTGGAAAACGAGCATATTAATATCTCATAGGATACTTAATTGATAAAATGGTTAATATTTGAAAAGTACTTAGAGTAGTGCCTGGCACAGAATAAGTGCTTTATAAGTGTTAAGTAATATGTATTCTACTAAATTCACACAACAGTATTGGGTCAGAATCTTGCAAACTATTGGAAGTACTCTTCTTGTTTCATAAGTCTCTTACCATCCTGCTTCTAATTTTGCCCATTGTATTTGGAATCATATTTTGGGGCACATTATATAAATTTAACTAACTGTGTAATTATCTCTGATGTACATTTTTCAATACTGATAAAAAATTTAAATAAAATATTGACTTTTTTTAATTTTTAATTTTGAACTTTTAAGCATAAAGGAAACTTCTCAAAATAATGTAATCTATGTGCCCATCACATAAACAAATATTACCCACTTGAGATTAGAAAAGTACCTACTGTGTCTTCTAGCCTGAATGGAATAGACTTTTTCTGAAAGGAAAAGTTGTTTTAAGAGAGCATTTGGAAGGGAGGGCGTTTCCTAAGAGCTCCTCCCTCAGGAAGAGAAGTGAAATGAGCTTCAAGTGAAGTCCAAGTGGAGTTTAAATTACCTCCTCAGCAGGGAATACAGGAATTCTTCTATAAACCAAGGTTAATATTGAATTTTACCTGAACCCTGTGATGCCGAAAAACAGCATACAGAAATCCACCCATCCCTTATGTTCAGGAAAAATGCTTGCTGCAAATAACCACCCATCCCATATGACTCAGATAAGACTCACAGATGCCTCTTGTTTACCTATGTCAAGGCCCAACACAGACACTCCAAATTCCCATTCCTTGGTTCTTAAATGAGCAACTGAATTGCTTGTCCCCACTGATCAAGCAGAAACAAAGTGCTTCTTAACCAAACTGTGGTTAATCTACACTCCAACTGCCAAGTCACTGAACTTGGGTCCACCCTCAGCTTGAGCTAACATATCACCCCTCCTTAAGGAGTCCTTCTGGATCCCTGGTGGGTCAGTGGTTAAGCCCTCGGCTGCTAACTGAAAAGTCTTAGGTTGGAACCCACTGCCGCTCTGCAGGAGATAAATGTGCCAGTCTGCTTCCATAAATATTATAGCCTTGGAAACCCTATGGGGAAGTTGTACTCTGTCCTATAGGGTCACTATGAGTCGGAATCGACTTGAGGGCAGTGGGTTTGGTTTTTGATTTTTCTGGAGAAAAGGATGACATCAGAGCAAAACCCTCTGATTTACTATCCGATTGTATCACCTGTTCATTTCACTTTCCCACAGGTTTTTTTCTTTCCCCTAACTCTTACAGATCTTATGGTCTGAGTGTTCGCCTATTTTTAGTAGCTTCCCTCCTCTGACTATTACAATAATCCTTTTCACCCTTTCCTTTCTGAATAAATCTTCTCACTATCAAAGTCTGGATTTTTTTTTTTGAAACCATACATCAGTATTGCAAGAAGTTTCCAAGATTTGAGAATATTTTTACTTGCATACATTTATTGCTGTTGACATCCCCTTAGTTTTCCTACAGTGAATAATAAATAATTATTGAGCATCTACCCTGTTAGGCACTGTTCTAGGTCTAGAGACACATCTGTGAATGAAACATTCTAATAGTTAAAACACAAAAAATCCGTGAACTCCATTTAGAAATAGAAAAAAGAGAGTCTGGATTAACAGTAGAGAATCCTATAGGGTTCTGAGCACTGCTAGCTTCAAACTGGGGTTTGTGTAGACTTTCCACAGATTACTAGGGCATTGATAATTTTAAGAAAATTAATTTCCAAATCTTCAACTTCTCCCTATATATCCTTTCCTAAAATTGAACTGCCTGAAATCACACTTGTGGTTGTGGTCTCATAACAGCTCCCTTTTCTCATCACCCTTGCTTCACAATCAAAACGTATTTTTTGACTGTGAATTCTTCACATTATAAAAGAAAGATATTTCTTTCACTGATCTAAATCTTGCTGTGGTACATTGCCCTGAGGTGTAAATATCTTTTGTGCCCCAAATAAAAGATCAACTTAAATGCTGTGTTAGTGCCTCCCTTGATCAAGGCACCACAATTCTGTGCTAGGAATTCGAGTTATTTACTCTTTCATAAATATATTTTAATAGAAACACATACATACACACACATATAATTTCTGGTATGGATGAATGTAGAAATGGAGTTTTCTAGTGTACTATGGGATATTGTGAATTCAGATATATTGTAGGAATGATGATAATTTTAGTTTAATGACCTCACTTCTTCCATCTTCCCAACTCCTGCCAAAGAATGCATAATTCCTCAGGATGAGTCCCATGAGAACAAAGGAAAAACAGCCTCTGTAGGAAATACCTAAGATGGCTACACTCATCCAAGCAACAAACTCATAGCAGGATCAATGCCTTATCACTTTATCAATTTACCTATCTTACCAATTCTGAACCGAGGCAATTGTCTGGAATACACCCAGCAGCTGATTTATCTGAATTTTAAAATTAAGTTAGAATTACTGACAGAGTAAACATGATTTGGCTGATTTGTTTGATAGTGAATACAGAATACAGTCTATGCCAATTAGATTATATAATGGCTGTTTGCCATACATTGAAAAATATTTTTAAAAAATATTTAAAGAATGTGACAAAAATAAAAAGTATATTATAAGGGCTATTTTATGGGCATTATTATTGAAATTAATAGTATTTAGGTTTCCCCAATCCTTTCTCAACATAATTAAACACATAAGTTGTTCTTTTTTTTTAACTTGTATTTTTTTATTGTTGTAAAAATATAGATAACTCAACATTTGCCAATTCAACATTTTTCACATGTACAATTCAGTGAGATCAATTACATCAACCATAAACATGTAGTTTGTTAAGTCTTGGTAATTCCTCTTATTTTATTTTTGTTTTTTATAACTTCCCCAAATTGAGAAAACTTATTCCAGGATCGATGCCTTATCACTCTATTTACCTGTCTGACCAGTTCTGAACTGAGATGAAATTACATGACTCTAATAACACCTGGAGCTCTGGTGGTATAGTGGTTAAGAGCTTGGCTCCTAACCAAAGTTTGGCAGTTGGAATCCACCAGCTGCTCCTTGAAAACCCTATGAGGCAGTTCTACTCTGTCCTATAGGGTCGCTATGGGTTGAAATCGACTTGACTGCAATGGACTTTTTTTTTTTTTTTTTTGGAATGACACCTGGTTGTGCAGTGGTTAAAACACTCGGCTACTAACCAAAAGGTCGGCGGCTCAAATCCACCAGTCACTCTGTGGAGAAAGACGTGGCAGTCTACTTCTGTAAAAATTTACAGCCTTGGGAAACCTATGGGGCAGTTCTACTCTGTCCTACAGAGTGACTATGAGTCAGAACTGACACGATGGCACTGGGTGGAATGTCATGATAAAAAGTCCATTTGCAAACAGACATTTTTCAATTCTTTTCTTCTAACAAAATCAAAGGAAGATCTAACTGAGTTATCAGTCGACAGATTACTAAGAATAATTTTTGGTAAATCACTGTCAATTTTGTCATATAAATGAGTTTAAAGAAATGAGTGACAAAACTCTTCCCTTTCTACTTATTTATGTAAACAAGGTCTCTTAGTGTCTAAATTTTAAAAAATAAAATTGATGAACAAATAAGTTATATTCATACATGGACATAAAAGTATAAAATAATCAGTCTATTCAACTCATGAAGAGTTGCACTTCCAACACAATCTTTACTTCTTGTACTTTTTCAATGTTTTCTCATATATTTATGCTATTTTGATTAGTGTATACAGATAATAACTGCTTTGTAGCTCCAAATTAATTTTAACCTAAAGACTTATGGTCATTGAAAAATTTTAAAATAAACTTTTAGTTCATATACTTTTTTTTTGTTTCACAAATGTTAGGATAAGGTAATCAATATAAAAGATTTTGAAGCATAAAAATATTTTAGATTAAATTCAGTAGGAAAATGGAATGGAAATATACATTCAAGGAAAATGAGAATAATATAAAAAATTCAACTATCTTATATATTTATTTTCAATAATGATTAAAAAAAAAAACAAGCTGGTTATCGTTGAGTCGATTCCGCCAATAGCGACCCCCTGGACAGAGTAGAACTGCCCCACAGGGTTTCCAAGGAGCAGCTGGTGGATTCCAACTGCCAACTTTTTGGTTAGCAGCCATAGCTCTTAACCACTGCACCACCAGGTCTCCTTTAACATAGGACAGTAGATATCAAAATGTTAAATCACTTCAATAACATTTCATGTGACTAAAAGAGTGATCTAAGATTTTTAATGAAATATTTACAATACAAAAGCAATTATATTCTTTGCAACTATTTAAGCTTACAACAAAAATCTGGGGCCAAAAATATGTGTGATTGTACAGTTTTTCAAAATTCTTTTGGAGATGCACAAGCAAAAGTTTTCAGGAATACTACCTCAGCTTACAAACACCAAAGCACAGATATCTAATAGTAATAGCCCTTGAGGGAGGCACATTCAGTCTTGTACAGTGACAAAAGTTTCCTAGAAGCAAAGATATTGATGAGTATCGGGTGATTTGAAAATATTGACATTTGTATGGCACCAATATGATCCAACACACTTGAGTGCAGTGGAGTGGGGATACGTTGTTACGTGCCGTCAAGTCTGTTCTGACTCGTATCGACCGTATGTACAACAGAATGAAACACTGCCTTATCCTGCATCATCCTCAAAATCACTGTTATGCTTGAGCTCACTGGTGAAGCCACTGCTATCAATCCATCTTTTGAAAGTCTTCCTCTTTTTCACTGACCCTCTACTTTACCAAACATGATGTCTTTCTCCAGGAACTGGTCCCTCCTGATAACATGTCAAAAGTATAAGATGATGTCTCACCATCCTTGCTTCTAAGGAGCATTCTGGCTGTACTTCTTCCAAGACAGGTTCGTTCATTCTTCTGGCAGTCCATGGTATACTCAATATTCTTCACCAAAACCATAATTCAAATGCATCAATTTCCTTTGGTCTTCTTTATTCATAGTCCAGCTTTCGCATGCATATGAGGTGCTTGAAAACACTATGGCTTGGGTCTAGTGTACCTTAATCTTTAAAGTAACATCTTTGCTTTTTAACACTTTGAAGAGGTCTTGTGCAGCAGATTTGCCCAATACAGTGCATCATTTGATTTCTTGACTGCTGCTTCCATAGGCATTGACTGTGGATCCAAGAAAAATGAAACCCTTGACAACTTCAATATTTTCTCTGTTTATCATGATGTTACTTATGGGTCCAGTTGCGAGAATTTTTGTTTTCTTTATGTTAAAGTGTAATCCATACTGACGGCTATAGTCTATCATCTTCATCAATAAATGCTTCAAGTCCTCTTCACTTACAGCAAGCAAGGTTGTGTCATCTGCATATCGACAAGTTTTTAATGAGTCTTCCTCCAATCCTGATGATGTGTTTTTCTTCCTACACTCCAGTTTCTCTGATTATTTGCTCAGTATACAGATTGAATAAGTATGGTGAGAGGATACAACCCTGATGCACTGTTTTCCTGATTTTAAACCACGCGAAATCCCCTTGTTCTGTTCGAATGACTGCCTCTTGGTCTAAGTACAAGTACCACATGAGCACAAATTAAGTGTTGTGGGATTCCCACTCTTCGCAATGCTATCCATAATTTGTCATGATCCACACAGTCGAATGTCTTTGCATAGTCAATAAAACGCAGGTAAACATCTTTCTGGTAATCTCCACTTTCAGCCATGATCCACCAGACATCAGCAATGATATCCTTCATTCCACATCCTCTTCTGAATCTGGCTTGAATTTCTGGCAGTTCCCTGTCAACGAACTGCTGCAACTGCTTTTGTAAGATATTCAGCAAAATTTTACTTGTGTGTGATATTAATGATATTGTTTGATGATTTCCACATTCTGTTGGATCACTTTTCATTGGAATGGATACAAATATGGATGTCTTCCAGTTAGTTGGCCAGGTAGCTGTCTTCCAAATTTCTCGACATAGACAACTGAGCACTTCTAGTGCTACATGTGTTTGTTGACACATCTCAATTGCTGAAACATCTCAATATTCTGTCAGTTCCTGGAGTCTTGTCTGTCACCTATGCCTTCAGTGCAGCTTGGATTTCTTCCTTCAGTATCATCGGTTCTTGATCATATGCTATCTCCTGAAATGGTTTAACGTCCACCAATTCTTTTGGGTACAGTGACTGTGTATCCCTTCTATTTTATTTTGTGTGTCATTTTATTTTATTTTTGTTTTTCTATTCTATTTCTGTGTCATTTAATATTTTTCCCATAGAATCCTTCAACGCTGCAATTCGAGGCTTGAATTTTTTCTTCAGTTCTTTCAGCTTGAGAAATACTTAGCATGTTCTTCCCTTTTGGTTTTCTATTTCTAAGTCTTTACACATTTCATTATAATACTTTACTGTGTCTTCTGGAGCCACACTTTGGAATCTTTTGTTCAGCTCTTTTACTTCATCATTTCTTCCTTTCGCTTTAGCTACTTGATGTTCAACAGCAAGTTTCAGTGTGTCTTCTGACATCCATTTTGGTCTTTTCTTTCTTTCCTGTCTTTTTAATGACCTCTTGCTTTCTTCATG
>NW_004444080.1:5241990-5243408 GCF_000243295.1 Trichechus manatus latirostris
GTCCACTATGGGTGACCCTGCTGGTATTTGAAATACCGGTGGCACAGCTTCCAGCATCACAGCAACACGCAAGCCATTATAGTACAACAAACTGACAAACGTGTGGGAGAGTGGCGATAAAAGGAAGCTAAAATAGTCTTTCTTTATAACTGAATGAAAAACAGCTTACCACCTACTCAGTTTTCTTTTTCCTAATCCACAACCCTGCAAGAAGCTTCTTTTGTAACCATGAGGCTTTCGAGCCTTGCTATAAAGGTTAATTTGACCTAATTCTCCATCAGTGTACCTACTAAAGAGCCATTTATGGAACACAGAAAGTATACATCAGTCAGGTCTTAAAGA
Source organism: Trichechus manatus latirostris (assembly GCF_000243295.1). Taxonomy (NCBI): domain Eukaryota; kingdom Metazoa; phylum Chordata; class Mammalia; order Sirenia; family Trichechidae; genus Trichechus; species Trichechus manatus. The sequence goes on from NW_004444080.1 coordinate 5,242,333, forward strand.
ATGAGTAAGTTTTTATTAAGCTATAAAAGTAAAGGGTATTCCAGGGAATAGAATGAGCAAAGTCATGAAGGCATGAAAGAGCATGGTTTTTGGAGGAACAACAAATGCTTCAGTACAGCTGGAATTTTTGTTGCTGTGGGAAAATGTAGGTGGACTGGAGAGGTGATGAAAAGGAGAGGGCAATAGTAGCCTAGAAGGGCATTTAGGGGACTAACAGAGGGGAATAGCTGTTTAGAGAGATTTGACTTAAGAGTTATTAAGGGTGATAGAATCATAGAATACACTGATATGAAAATTGAATGAAAAAATGTTCTAATATGAACTCAAAATATATAGTTTGGATAGCCATTTGCTATGATACAGATGAGGAAAAGAACAAATATATTTAGAATCTTCAAGCTTGTGTTTGTGTGTGGGTGTGTGTATTTGTGTGTATGTTTATGGGAGGGGGAGAATGAGGTTGATTGTGTGTATGTTTATGGGAGGGGGAGAATGAGGTTGATTCATCATTTGTATTATGAGTCAACAGTTACATGGGTATTCAGAGAAAAAAAGCAATTCATAAATGTTCCCATACTCTTTTACATTTATTATTAGAAGTAATTATCCTGAATCCTCAAAAAAGCCTCTTTGATAACCATCAGAATAACAACAATCATTGTTAAATAGGGGAGATCTTCTAAAATGTGATACAAACACACTAAGTTTATATAACCTCCTCCTTCTAGAGTTTGGTATTAAAAAAAGAACACCGTGCTCTTTTAAAATCTATACGGGATCAAATTGACAACAGCACTCAAAAGATAGCACATTTTTTAAAGTTGTATTTTATTGTGCTTTAGGTGAAAGTTTACAGAGCAAATTGTTTTCTCATTCACCCTGAGAGTATGGCCCCCAGACATCCTTTTAGCTCAGTGGTGAAGTCACTTCCAAGGTTCACCAGGAATGGGACAGCCCCATAAAACAAAACAGGACTGATGAGGCACAGCAGTCCAGGGACAAGGACTAGAAGGCAGAAGGGGACAGGAAAGCTGGTGATAGGGAACCCAAGGTTGAGTAAGGACTGTGTTGACATG
>NW_004444080.1:5244616-5246116 GCF_000243295.1 Trichechus manatus latirostris
AGTGTGGAGCTGCTTCCCGGTCTGGGCTGCCACGCTGGTGGGATCCCGGGGCTTTTGTTCATTTGTTTGTTGAAAATTCTTTCTTTGTTTTCTTTTCCTTTTCTTGAGTTGGGAGCCCTTTCTGGCCAGGCGGTGCTGTGTGGCAAGGAGACTTCCCCCTCAGCTTGCACAGACGTGCAGAGGGATCCCTGAGAGGATTTCTCTTTTCGCTGTTTTTTTTTTTTTTCCTATTTTTTGGGGGGGGCTTTCTTGTTTTTTCTTTTTTTGTTGTTAATTTCCTTTCCCTCTTTTTCCCTTTTCGTCTTTCTTCATTCCTCAGTTTCTCGTCTCTCTATATCATCCTTCTCTTTCTGTTCCCTGAATACCTGGCGTTGTAGATCTCTATGCCTTCTAGCTAGGCTGTACTGCAACACCTGAGAGCGACTTCCCCAGAGCTCATAGCAGCACCAGCGGGATCCCTGGGAACTTCATGGTTCTTTAACCTTTCCGATTTTTATTTATTCATTCTTTTCTTTTCTTTCTCTTCCCCTTTCTGTTTTTCTTCATTTCATAGTCTCTCATATCTCCATTCCAATGGCAAGCTCCCCTAGAATTATTTTTTGTTTCATTATATGTTTTTGGCTCCTGTTCCTCTCTCCTCTCTCCCATATCTATCTTAGCTCCACACATAACACTCTCCCTGCAGCATCCTGCCTACCTGCACCATGTGCTTGACATCATACCACCTAGCAGCACAGGCATGGCCTACTGGAACCTGCCCTGAACTAATTACCGACCCGCTCTGGTGGCTGTAGTAAGTGCCACAAACAACCCATCCCAGTAACTCCTCTTCAGCTAGACCTGCCCTATCGCGCCATATCTGAGTGGCTGACCCTGCCAGTTGGAGAAAGAGGCAAAAAGTATTGTGCCCACAGACGAGAAAACAACAAAGAACACACAGTCTGCCTGCTTAGCCAAATTTTTTTTTTTTTAAAAAAGGACGAAACCAACAAATCTACAATCAATAAATGAGAAAACTAACTACTGAAAGCCCTGAAGACAGCAGACAATATTAAAACATTTACAAAAACAGGACAGGATGGTTCCAGTAGGTGTCCAAAATAAAACACCAGATGACTCTCCTGTGGAAGAAAATACACTAGAACTACCTGATAGGGAATTCAAATCTCTAATACTCAGAATTCTCCAAGAGCTAAGGGAAAAAGCTTACAAACATGAGGAAAAAAATAGACAAATTCATGGAAAATACAGACAAAAAATAGTATGAATTCAGGAAAATAATGCAGGAACAAAATCCCAAAATAAATTCACAACTAGAAATTATACAAAGACAACAATTATAAATCCAAAAGATAAACAACAAGATTTCAGAAATAGACGGTGTCATAGAAGGGCTAAGAAGCAGATTTGAAACGGTGGAAGACAGGATCAGTGGAATTAAAGACAAACACTTGGATACAACTCTGTTTCAGGAAAACTCAGAAAAAAGAACAAAGAAAA